>NC_061100.1:31036280-31046280 GCF_015104395.2 Macrobrachium nipponense
CTTGTTGAAAAGGATTGCTGCATCTGCTCCATCAGCAATTAATGGAGCTGATGCAGCAATCCTTTTCAACAACAACAACAATAATAATAATAATAATAATAATAATAATAATAATAATATATTGGAAGGAGACCCTCTTTGCAAACAAGTTTTATGAAAGATATTGCTGCATCAGCTGCATTCAACTTGTAAATAGTCTTCTCTATTTTTCTAACAAATAGCTTTCTCTCTGCTACTACAACTGGCGAGTATTGCGCCGATATTACTCATCAGGAGGAGTCAATTTTCGGGGATATTGCTTAATATTTATTTATTTGTCACAGTACATGAACAAAAATAAAAAATACAATTCGATCTAGTGGCCAACGTTTCTCTCGGTATCATCCGAGCATGATCACGGCAGTGGATCGGAGTAGACTGTAGGTGTTGTCAAGATCTACTCAATATATAGCGGCAGGTCAGCAGGGTCAACCGCGAGCTGCGTTTTCATTGGCTGGTGGCGCAGTGCGCTCCAGCTATTGGTGAAAGAAGTTTTCTTCAAGACGCTTCTCGTCGTTGAAGGTTGCGCTGTTGCAGCTAGCTGATCGTCGAGGCTGGGGCAAGACTTCCCCGGGCGCTGTGTCACGACGGCTCGCGTTGTCATTGGCTGATGGGCGGCTGCTTGTCTCATCTGGTATTCTTTGATCGGGAGTGTCGTTCGGTCTGGTATTATTTGTGCTATTATTTATGCACATAGGTCTCCTTAGGTTGGTGGGGTGGAAGAGCACTTCCTGCGTCGTATTCAATGAGGGCTTCTCTTGTTGTATGAGGAGTGCCTCGAGCAGTCGCAAACGCCATTGGTCAGGAGCCCTCCCTATTATCTTAATATTCTTGATAATACCGTCGCGGGAGATGGCTTCCTGGTGTGCTGTCATGGTATGGTTTTTTAATTGCCCCTTCTTGTGCGTGGCAAGAAATCCTCTGGACAGTTTCATAGAAGTCATACCAACGTAAGAGCCGGGACATCCACGGACGGGGCATGAGAATTGGTAGACTACATTCGACTGTTTCAAGAGGTCTCTTGCTGGGGGGGTCGGGTTGTTCTTCATGATAAGGTCGCGGTACGTCGATCTGGTAATAAATCACGAGTTCGAGTTCTTTGTCGACTTCGGTGGGGGTCACATTTTCTCTGATGATTTTTCTCAATGCATCTTCGTCCTCACGGGTGACGTGCGTGCATTCTGGCTTTGTAAAACAGCTTGATCTTCTCCATGGGGGGTGGGGCTGCGGTCTCTCACTCTCGCTATACCACCGATCCAACGCTGTTCGGACTTCTTTATTAATAAGTCGATTCGGATACCCGTTATTAACGAGTACCTGAGTGAACTCGGTCGAGTTCTTTGTGAGTGTCCTGCAGGAAGAACAGTGCGTGAGGGCCCTCCGAATGTAGGCCCTGACTGTGGTGTTCTTGAACCGTGCAGGACATTCGCTGTCACCATTCAGGCAAAGTCCTAAGTTTGTTTTCTTTGTATATACCGAAGTTTCAGACCATCGTCGGTCTTGGAGACGGAGGACGTCGAGAAAGGGGAGCGGCCTTCGTTGCTGAATTCGACGGTATAATTCAGCGAACTGCACTGCTGGAAACATGCGCCTGACAGCTTCAACCTCTTCCTCATTCTCGGCATGTACAAAGATATCGTCGATATATCTGGCGTATTTACGGGGTTTTTTCTTATATTGGAGAAACTCTCTCTTTCCACAGTACCCATATAAAAATTGGCGAATAGGACACCGAGAGGGGAACCCATCGCGACTCCGTCTTTTTGTCGGAACATCTGGCCTTTGTGGGTGGAGAAAGGGGCCTTCTTCGTACATATCTCGAGGAGTGCCCGCAGGGATACTTCTGGGATATTTAGCTGGGGTGTAGCGGGGTCCCTGTAGATGCGGTCCATAATGATATTGATGGTCTCGTCGACAGGAACGTTTGTGAAAAGCGATTCTACGTCCAAGGAGGCGATAGTTCCTGTTCCTGGGGAGTCTCGGATTTCTTCGAGGAATTCCGTAGAGGAGCGCAGGCTATATCGGCTTGGTACGTAGGGCGTCAAGATTGATTAAGGCGCTTGGCCAGTCCATACGTTGGGGCGGGTTTGTCGGCTGATGATGGGGCGGAGAGGGTTTCCATTTTGTGTGTTTTAACGTTGCCGTACAGATAACCAAGTGTGTAATCTCCGATGATGGGCGGGAGGTGCACGGCATTGGTGGCTGCATTGACACTGCTAATGATGTCATTGGCTTCTTTTTTTATTTCGTCTGTAGGGTTTTTAGTAAGGCGCTCGAACTTGGTACTGTCAGACAAGATGGCATCCAATTCTGGTGGTACTCCGCCGTCTTGATCAGTACGAAGGCTGCTGTCTTGTCTGCACGGCGCACAGTTATGTCTTCTCGTTGACGTAGGGCCTTCGCTGCTATTTCATCTCACGGGAGAGGATACCACTATTGTATGTGCCGCGTTCCGTGAGGGCTTCTGCAAGCAGGAGGGGCTGCAAGGAGTCGGTAGTGCTGACGAGATTGCGGCTTTCATATTGTTGTATCGAATCAAGCAGCAACTCAACTTCTAGTCTTTTCTCCACCAATGCCGTGCACCTCCCGCCATCATCGGAGATTACACACTTGGTTATCTGACGGCAACGTTTAAAACACACAAAAATGGAAACCCTCTCCGCCCCATCATCAGCCAGACACCCGCCCCAACGTATGGACTGGCCAAGCGCCTTAATCAAATCTTGACGCCCTACGTACCAAGCCGATATAGCCTGCGCTCCTCACGGAATTCCTCGAAGAAATCCGAGACTCCCCAGGAACAGGAACTATCGCCTCCTTGGACGTAGAATCGCTTTTCACAAACGTTCCTGTCGACGAGACCATCAATATCATTATGGACCGCATCTACAGGGACCCCGCTACACCCCAGCTAAATATCCCAGAAGTATCCCTGCGGGCACTCCTCGAGATATGTACGAAGAAGGCCCCTTTCTCCACCCACAAAGGCCAGATGTTCCGACAAAAAGACGGAGTCGCGATGGGTTCCCCTCTCGTGCCTATTCGCCAATTTTATATGGGTACTGGTGGAAGAGAGTTTTCCTCCAATATAAGAAAACCCCGTAAATACGCCAGATATATCGACGATATCTTTGTACATGCCGAGAATGAGGAAGAGGTTGAAGCTGTCAGGCGCATGTTCCAGCAGTGCAGTTCGCTGAATTATACCGTCGAATTCAGCAACGAAGGCCGGCTCCCCTTTCTCGACGTCCTCGTCTCCAAGACCGACGATGGTCTGAAAACTTCGGTATATACAAAGAAAACAAACTTAGGACTTTGCCTGAATGGTGACAGCGAATGTCCTGCACGGTTCAAGAACACCACAGTCAGGGCCTACATTCGGAGGGCCCTCACGCACTGTTCTTTCCTGGCAGGACACTCACAAAGAACTCGACCGAGTCACTCAGGTACTCGTTAATAACGGGTATCCGAATCGACTTATTAATAAAGAAGTCCGAACAGCGTTGGATCGGTGGTATAGCGAGAGTGAGAGACCGCAGCCCCACCCCCATAGAGAAGATCAAGCTGTTTTACAAAAGCCAGAATGCACGCACGTCACCGTGAGGACGAAGATGCATTGAGAAAAATCATCAGAGAAAATGTGACCCCCACCGAAGTCGACAAAGAACTCGAAACTCGTGATTTATTACCAGAATCGACGTACCCGCGACCTTTATCATGAAGAACAACCCGACCCCCCCCAGCAAGAGACCTCTTGAAACAGTCGAATGTAGTCTACCAATTCTCATGCCCCGTCCGTGGATGTCCCGGCTCTTACGTTGGTATGACTTCTATGAAACTGTCCAAGAGGATTTCTTGCCACGCACAAGAAGGGGCAATTAAAAACCATACCATGACAGCCACCACCAGGAAGCCATCTCCCGCGACGGTATTATCAAGAATATTAAGATAATAGGGAGGGCTCCTGACCAACGGCTGTTTGCGACTGCTCGAGGCACTCCTCATACAACAAGAGAAGCCCTCATTGAATACGACGCAGGAAGTGCTCTTCCTCCCACCAACCTAAGGAGACCTATGTGCATAAATAATAGCACAAATAATACCAGACCGAACGACACTCCCGATCAAAGAATACCAGATGAGACAAGCAGCCATCAGCCAATGACAACGCGAGCCGTCGTGACACAGCGCCCGGGGAAGTCTTGCCCCAGCCTCGACGATCAGCTAGGCTGCAACAGCGCAACCTTCAACGACGAGAAGCGTCTTGAAGAAAACTTCTTTCAACCAATAGCTGGAGCGCACTGCGCCACCAGCCAATGAAAACGCAGCTCGCGGTTGACCCCCTGCTGACCTGCCGCTATATATTGAGTAGATCTTGACAACACCTACAGTCTACTCCGATCCACTGCCGTGATCATGCTCGGATGATACCGAGAGAAACGTTGGCCACTAGATCGAATTGTATTTTTTATTGTTCATGTACTGTGACAAATAAATAAATATTAAGCAATATCCCCGAAATTGACTCCTCCTGATGAGTAATATCGGCGCAATACTCGCCAGTTGTAGTAGCAGAGAGAAAGCTATTGTTAGAAAAATAGAGAAGACTATTTACAAGTTGAATGCAGCTGATGCAGCAATATCTTTCAATAAAATAATAATAATAATAATAATAATAATAATAATAATAATAATAATAATAATAAAGCCCTCCACTGGAGCCTGTGCAAGAAACATCAGCTACCTTGCAGTAATAAGTGGTACGAGCACCAACCTGAGGGAGTGATAGAAAACGATCACGCAAAGATCCTCTGGGACTATGGTATCAGGACGGATAGGGTGATACGTGCAAACAGACCAGACGTGACGTTGATTGACAAAGTCAAGAAGAAAGTATCACTCATTGATGTCGCAATACCATGGGACACCAGAGTTGAAGAGAAAGAGAGGGAAAAAATGGATAAGTATCAAGATCTGAAAATAGAAATAAGAAGGATATGGGATATGCCAGTGGAAATCGTACCCATAATCATAGGAGCACTAGGCACGATCCCAAGATCCCTGAAAAGGAATCTAGAAAAACCAGAGACTGAAGTAGCTCCGGGCCTCATGCAGAAGAGTGTGATCCTAGAAACGGCGCATAGTAAGTAAAAAAGTGGATGGACTCCTAAGGAGGCAGGATGCAACCCGGAACCCCACACTATGAATACCCCCCACCCCCGTCGAATTGGAGGACTGTGATAGAGCAAAAAAAAAAAAAAAAAAAAAAAAATAATAATAATATAATGTGGCGCCTTGGAGGAGTGGGTTAGGTCGTCAATGGACTTAAGTCAAGTTAAGCAACATTGGGGCTGGGCAGTCGTTGGATGGGTGACCGCTCTCCTCGGTGTTGATTCCTTGGGAAAGGATCTTTACCATAATTTCCTCAGTCTACTCAGCTGTAAATGAGTATCTATCCCTGATGGGGTAGGGTCCAGCTATGGGTTAAATAGCAAAACTCAGCAATGATGGAAAGAAATGAAGGAATAAACGACAACGACGTAAATGGAACCTCTGGCAACAGAGGAGCTTCGTCCGGCAACCAGGTATTCAACCCAATTGAAGGGGAAGACGGTCAGGTACTTGGAGGTCGTCATCCAGCAACTGATCACCACAACGACAGTAATCAACAGCCTGAGATTGGAGCTACAGAAGCAAAAAGGAAGAAATGGACAAGAGAAGAAAATAAGGAAATATGGAGATGCTACATCAGAAGCAACCTGACGGAGAGAGGATATAGAAGAAGACTGGTCAACATCTGGAATAAGAGGAATAAAACCCCCCAAACAGAGCAGAGGCTGGCAGACCAAGTAAGGAACATAAAGAAAAAAGAAAAAGAACTGGCTCAAACCCCAAGAAAGAGAAGAACTGGAAAGGGAAATGTCACACGACAACGAATTACACGAAGACGAACTGAGAGACGATGCCACAGAAGACGACAGGGAGGATGAGGTATCAAACAACGACACACGAAGAAACATCGACGTAGTAAGAGAGAGGACGATTCACAGACATCACGACAGACACAGTCAGACACCAACTAAAGAAAATGCCAAACTGGAAAGCCCCAGGTCCCGATGAAGTCCATGGATACTGGCTCAAAAACTTCAAGGCCCTACACCCACGAATAGCAGAAAAACTCAGCATTGTATCTCAAATCACCATGCACCCAAATGGATGACCACAGGAAGGACATCCTTAGTACAAAAAGACAAGAGTAAGGGAAATATAGCCAGTAACTACAGGCCTATCACCTGCCTACCAATAATGTGGAAGTTACTAACAGATATCATCAGTGAAAAGCTATACAACTACCTAGAGGAGACAAACACCATCCCCCACCAACAGAAAGGCTGCAGAAGGAAGTGTAGGGGCACAAAAGACCAGCTCCTGATAGACAAAATGCTAATGAAGAACAGTAAGAGAAGGAAAACCAACCTAAGCATGGCATGGATAGACTATAAGAAAGCCTTCGACATGATACCACACACATGGCTAATAGAATGCCTGAAAATATATGGGGCAGAGGAAAACACCATCAGCTTCCTCAAAAATACAATGCACAACTGGAATACAATAATTACAAGCTCTGTAATAAGACTAGCAGAGGTTAATATCAGGAGAGGGATCTTCCAGGGAGACTCACTGTCCCCACTACTCTTCGTAGTAGCCATGATTCCCATGACAAAAGTACTACAGAAGATGGATGCCGGGTACCAACTCAAGAAAAGAGGCAACAGAATCAACCATATGATGTTCATGGACGACATCAAGCTGTATGGTAAGAGCATCAAGGAAATAGATACCCTAATCCAGACTGTAAGGATTGTATCTGGGGACATCAGGATGGAGTTTGGAATAGAAAAATGCGCCATAGTCAACATACAAAAAGGCAAAGTAACGAGAACTGAAGGGATAAAGCTACCAGATGGGAGCAACATCAAACACATAGATGAGACTGGATACAAATACCTGGGAATAATGGAAGGAGGGGATATAAAACACCAAAAGATAAAGGACACGATCAGGAAAGAATATATGCAGAGACTCAAGGCGATACTCAAGTCAAAACTCAATGCCGGAAATATGATAAAACCATAAACACATGGGCACTGTCAGTAATCAGATACATCGCAGGAATAGTGGAATGGACGAAGGCAGAACTCCGCAGCATAGATCAGAAAACCAGGAAACATATGACAATACACAAAGCACTACACCCAAGAGCAAATACGGACAGACTATACATAACACGATAGGAAGGAAGGAGAGGACTACTAAGTATAGAGGACTGCGTCAACATCGAGAACAGAGCACTGGGGCAATATCTGAAAACCAGAGAAGACGAGAGGCTAAAGAGTGCATGGGAAGAAGGACTAATAAAAGTAGACGAAGACCCAGAAATATACAGAGACAGGAGAATGACAGACAGAACAGAGGACTGGCACAACAAACCAATGCACGGAAAATACATGAGACAGACTAAAGAACTAGCCAGCGATGACACGTGGCAATGGCTACAGAGGGGAGAGCTAAAGAAGGAAACTGAAGGAATGATAACAGCGGCACAAGATCAGGCCCTAAGAACCAGATATGTTCAAAGAACGATAGACGGAAATAACATCTCTCCCATATGTAGGAAGTGCAATACGAAAAATGAAACCATAAACCACATAGCAAGCGAATGCCCGGTACTTGCACAGAACCAGTACAAAAAGAGGCATGATTCAGTGGCAAAAGCCCTCCACTGGAGCCTGTGCAAGAAACATCAGCTACCTTGTAGTAATAAGTGGTACGAGCTCCAACCTGAGGGAGTGATAGAAAACGATCACGCAAAGATCCTCTGGGACTATGGTATCAGAACGGATAGGGTGATACGTGCAAATAGACCCGACGTGACGTTGATTGATAAAGTCAAGAAGAAAGTATCACTCATTGATGTCGCAATACCATGGGTCACCAGAGTTGAAGAGAAAGAGAGGGCTAAAATGGATAAGTATCAAGATCTGAAAATAGAAATAAGAAGGATATGGGATATGCCAGTGGAAATCGTACCCATAATCATAGGAGCACTAGGCACGATCCCAAGATCCCTGAAAAGGACCCTAGAAAAACTAGACGCTGAAGTAGCTCCAGAACTCATGCAGAAGAGTATGATCCTAGAAACGGCACACATAGTAAGAAAAGTGATGGACTCCTAAGGAGGCAGGATGCAACCCGGAACCCCACACTATAAATACCACACAGTCGAATTGGAGGACTGTGATAGAGCAAAAAAAAAAAAAATAAATAAATAAATAAATAAAAAAATAAATAATAATAATAATAATAAATAATAATAATAATAATAATAATAATAATAATAATAATAATAATAATAATAATAATCGTACTTTCCTATGAAGACGTTTGTCTGAATTACGTCATAACAAAACTAACATCGATTTATTTAACTTTTATATGCACTGCTTTTCAGCTGGTTTTTATTCATTATTTGCCATAATAAAGATGGTTAAAAAACCAGAAACGAACGACAGTTAAAATTTCATAATCCAGCAGTACCGTTCATCACACAATACAAGCACTATACAAAACATGGCACGCAGAATAACAGTAGAAAAGGGATCGATTAAAAAGTTCACTACGTAAATAAATAATAGCGTTATACACAACTCCAAGCCAGTAGTTGGAGGACAGGAGAACTAGGAGGACGTACGCTGGGGTCAGGCGTGGACAGAGTTCCGTGGAAAGCGAGAAGCTACAGAGGAAACACAACACGACTATCTACTCCTCAAGTACTTACATATCATCGATTAGATTAGAACGATGAAGAAATATTCATGCTACTGATTCTGGAGTACCTCCGTGCCCCTCTGACCATTTCCGAGGCTCATCTATTACAAGACTGGACGAGAGAGAGAGAGAGAGAGAGAGAGAGAGAGAGAGAGAGAGAGAGACAGACAGACAGACAGAGAGAGAGAATGCAAATATCTTTCTTCCAGCCCGTCTACCAGCATCACTGATCTTGTAGGTCATTCTCTTTAACCCTTAATCCAGTATTCTGATTGACTTTGGTTTTCATGCTCATTTTACATAAATTATAAACTTGGGGAGGTTTTGAAATGTTTTGAAATTCCGCAAGATTCATGGAAGTTACGAAGAGCTACACGAGAGAAGGCAATTATATGGAGTTTTTAAAGTCTAGTTTGTTACTCTAACCTTGAGTTTCTCTTGGAAAAAATACCTAACAACTGTTATCATTGTCAAGTCGAATTAGAGATCATTGATAACTAGTTCGGTATCAAAGTTGTAGTAATCAGAGCTGATCCAATGTCAGTAACTTATTATTTCTAATAACGTTTAGCTTAAAAGGTAAAGCAATAATGCAATGTATTACTAACCTAAAACATTTCACCTTACACTTCAATAATTTATAAATATTTTTACCTAGCTCTTTAATTATACTTCTAATAACTGATCTCTTCATTTTTTGTATTTCTTATTACCATCTGTAGTTTTCGTTCGAATGAGCATTATATAATTTATAAGCCAGAGCTACAAGTCAGTGGCCCTGTGGTGGGCTTGTTCCATATGAATAGTGTTCATCATCTGACTAATAATAATAATAATAATAATAATAATATAATAATAATAATAATAATAATAATAATAATAATAATAATAATAATAATAATAGTAATAATAACTTTAAATGATTGGTCATGTTTTGTTTCTGAATAAAGAAAGCAAGTTTTATTCAAAGGAAGTATTAGTCTTTATCTACTCATTTATAAAACAATTATTTGTATAATTCTAATTAATTGTTACAATTATGATGCATGATATTTATATGAGGAAGATATCTGTGGTAGTGGTCACCCATCCCCCCTCCCCCCCTTACCCCCCCCTTACCCCCCCAAAA
>NC_061100.1:31051280-31053370 GCF_015104395.2 Macrobrachium nipponense
TTGGTTCCATATGAACAGGTTTCATTTACCGAATGATAATAATGATAAATAGTCTGAAGTTGTTCCTTCTTTCATTAGTTGACGTTTAAAACATAAAGTTGATTATGGAGTGATTTTAACATCCTGGGAATAGACAGGATATATAAGCTTGATGAAATGTTAAAATTTATAAACCTTGTTGCTTTGTTCCTATCAGCTCCCATTTTCTGACAGAAACTTACTCCATGGCCAGTGTATTGCATCTACTGATTTGTGTATTATGAACTGCGATTTAGGTTTTACATTTTCCATAATCCTAATTGTTCTTTTAATTATAAATGTATTTTTTTCCTTGTATATCTTGTAATTATGAATGTATTTTTTCCCTCTATTCCATGTTTGATACTGGAAAACGCAACTCAGTAATTGTTGAGATGCAGGTTAGCTTCAGTTGGAAAATACTTTATGTACATTTTCTGGTTTAAATCTACAGATATCATTTCTGATCGCCAAGAAATAACTCCTTTTATGAAAAGATTATTTCCTGATACAGATCTATTCTGCTTAATAGCATCTCCTAGCAATTCAAATGCCCCTACACTATAGGGGGCCATTGACTTGAAATTGAAGCTTACAAAGAATATGGACTTTATTCGAAAGAATTAACACAGGGCAATGGGAAACACAGAAAGATGAGATCACTTATTAAAAAGGGAAATATGTGTTAACAAATTAATAAATAGATTGAAAATGTAAATGAATTATCAAGATATACTAGAATTTCATTATAGTAGTAGTGAGTCCTCTAAAACTGTTGAATTATGCACAAAAATATCCCAAAATATTTTGTATAAGAATTGCACCAAACATTAATGATCCAGATAATCCATATTCTTACCATCTAATGTAGAAATATTTGAAAAATAATTACATATCCTATATACACAGAAAACGGAGTTGAACTGAGCAGGTGATAAAAGAATATCTAATTCCCAGCAATATTCTCTGGTAAAACGATAGCACCACCAGATAATACATACTTTCACCACCAAATGTAGAAGTACTTAAAAAATAGATATAGCACACTATATTCACATAGAAAGTAGAGTTATATCCAGTCACCTGAAGCCTGTTTTATCATTAAATGGGATGGTCAGGTAGCTAAAGTACTGAGGTAGTACCAGGTTACCATAACCAGGAGACAAGTTAAAAATAATGTTTTTAATAGCCTGAGCAATTAAGCCATAATTATGAATAAGATATAAAAGGTTTTGATAAAATATAATAAAAAAACTACATGGAAGGAATCCATGGTAAAAATATATACATACACATATATACATATTCTAACGTATATACACAAACTGATTAATGTAAATGCACAGACAAACACTGAATTATTAAATGTATTGGGGACGTATCAAAATATATTGTATTATTTTAAGTAACTGATAAATGTTACGAATAGGAAATATACTTTAGTGCCTTCCCTAATCTAAAATGACTTACATCCCGTATTTACAACTACTAACACTAATTACGATAACAGGATGATAACATGGCATCCATTAAGTGATGAATATCAGATAGGACGTGTCGTAAATCATGCTCTAGAGAAATGCCTCATAATTCTTGAGCGAGGTAAAATATTAATTCCGTTCTCTCTCTCTCTCTCTCTCCTGAGACGTGTATTAAAATTCTGTGGAAATGTTACGATTGATTATCTCTCTCTCTCTCTCTCTCTCTCTCTCTCTCTCTCTCCTGAAACGTGTATAAAAAATACTGTGGAAATGTTACGATTGATGCTCCCCCCCCCCTCTCTCTCTCTCTCCTGAAACATGTATAAAAATACAGTGGAAATGTTATGACTAAGTCTCTCTCTCTCTCTCTCTCTCTCTCTCTCTCTCTCTCTCTGAACATGTATAAAATACTGAGGAATTGTTATGACTAATTCTCTCTCTCTCTCTCTCTCTCTCTCTCTCTCTCTCTCTCTCTCTCTCTCTCTCTCCTAGAATATATGTATAAATATTGTGGAAATGTAATGAATAATTATCTCTCTCTCTCTCTCTCTCTCTCTCTCTCTCTCTCTCTCTCTCTCCTGAAACGTGTAT
>NC_061100.1:31053870-31056370 GCF_015104395.2 Macrobrachium nipponense
GCGGCACTTGCACAGAACCAGTACACAAAGAGGCAGGTATTCAGTGGCGAAAGCCCTCCACTGGAGCCTGTGCAAGAAACATCAGCTACCTTGTAGTAATAAGTGGTACGAGCACCAACCTCAAGGAGTGATAGAAAACGATCAGGCAAAGATCCTGTGCGACTATGGTATCAGAACAGATAGGGTGATACGTGCAAATAGACCCGACGTGACGTTGATTGACAAAGTCAAGAAAAAAAGTATCACTCATTGATGTCGCAATACCATGGGACACCAGAGTTGAAGAGAAAGAGATGGAAAAAATGGATAAGTATCAAGATCTGAAAATAGAAATAAGAAGGATATGGGATATGCCAGTGGAAATCGTACCCATAATCATAGGAGCACTAGGCACGATCCCAAGATCCCTGAAAAGGAATCTAGAAAAACTAGAGTGTGATCCTAGAAACGTCACACATAGTAAAAAAAGTGATGGACTCCTAAGGAGGCAGGATGCAACCCGGAACCCCACACTATAAATACCACCCAGTCGAATTGGAGGACTGTGATAGAGCAAAAAAAAAAAAAAAAAAAAAAAAAAAATAAAAAATAAAAATAATAATAATAATAATAATAATAATAATAATCGCACTTTCCTATGAAGGCGTTTGTCTGAATTACGTCATAACAAAACTAACATCGATTTATTTAACATTTATATGCACTGCTTTTCATCTGGTTTTTATTCATTATTTGCCACGATAAAGATGGTTAAAAATCCAGAAACGAACGTCAGTTAAAATTTCATAATCCATCAGTACCGTTCATCACACAATACAAGCACTATACAAAACACGGCACGCAGAATAACAGTAGAAAAGGGATCGATTAAAAAGCTCACTACGCAAATAAATAATAGCGTTATACACAACTCCAAGCCAGTAGTTGGAGGACAGGAGAACGAGCAGGACGTACGCTGGGGTCAGGCGTGGACAGAGTTCCGTGGGAAGCGAGAAGCTACAGAGGAAACACAACACGACTATCTACTCCTCAAGGACTTACATATCATCGATTAGATTAGAACGATGAAAAAATATTCATGCTACTGATTCTGGAGTTCCTCCGTGCTCCTCTGACAATTTCCGAGGCTCATCTATTACAAGACTGGACGAGAGAGAGAGAGAGAGAGAGAGAGAGAGAGAGAGAGAGAGAGAGAGAGAGAGAGAGAGAGAATGCATATATCTTTCTTCCAGCCCGTCTACCAGCATCACTGATCTTGTAGGTCATTCTCTTTAACCCTTAATCCAGTATTCTGATTGACTTTGGTTTTCATGCTCATTTTACATAAATTATAAACTTGGGGAGGTTTTGAAATGTTTTGAAATTCCGCAAGATTCATGGAAGTTACGAAGAGCTACACGAGAGAAGGCAATTATATGGAGTTTTTAAAGTCTAGTTTGTTACTCTAACCTTGAGTTTCTCTTGGAAAAAATGCCTAACAACTGTTATCATTGTCAAGTCGAATTAGAGATCATTGATAACTAGTTCGGTATCAAAGTTGTAGTAATCAGAGCTGATCCAATGTCAGTAACTTATTATTTCTAATAACGTTTAGCTTAAAAGGTAAAGCAATAATGCAATGTATTACTAACCTAAAACATTTCACCTTACACTTCAATAATTTATAAATATTTTTACCTAGCTCTTTAATTATACTTCTGATAACTGATCTCTTCATTTTTGTATTTCTTATTACCATCTGTAGTTTCGTTCGAATGAGCATTATATAATTTATAAGCCAGAGCTACAAGTCAGTGGCCCCTGTGGTGGGCTTGTTCCATATGAATAGTGTTCATCTTCTGACTAATAATAATAATAATAATAATAATAATAATAATAATAATAATAATAATAATAATAATAATAATAATAACTTTAAATGATTGGTCATGTTTTTGTTTCTGAATAATGAAAGCAAGTTTTATCCAAAGGAAGTATTAGTCTTTATCTACTCATTTATAGGACAATTATTTGTATATTCTAATTAATTGTTACAATTATGATGCATGATATTTATATGAGGAAGATATCTGTGGTAGTGGTCACCCATCCCCCCTCCCCCCCTTACCCCCCAAAAAAAATCACAAGAATACACCTCGAAAGAACCAGTCATTCAGTCAAACAAACCTTTTTCTTTTTCTTCTCAGACTCCAAGAATCTCTCTCTCTCTAACAAGATAACATCAGTTCTTATCGATAATGCATTATCAAGAATCGAGAGAAGATGCTGCAGAGCAACCTCTACCGCCCCCCCTCCCCCCCCCCCCCCCCCCCCACCGCACCCCCACCACCACAACCCTCACCAAGTGGATCCTGACCTCTGGTAACCTCCCCCGCACCCCCCACACACCAACAAACATTCCAAAACCCATGATATTATCCCACTTCTCCAAATCCAATTTTACTGCAGGGGCCAAGGCCTCAGAGAATCGTAAAGGATATCAAACGTCGCATATTCGTGA
>NC_061100.1:31061370-31071370 GCF_015104395.2 Macrobrachium nipponense
AATACAAGTGGATGAAAAGGCTAAATTTATACTGAAAAATATACATATCACGAAGAAAACTATTTGACTGACTTAACTCTCGCTATACCGTGGGACGTTCAGAAATATATTTTCTTACCTCATCAGTGATTTAAATACTTAAATTAAAAAATTACAATTTTCAGTCTTTTGATAAATATGCAAAAATCGATACTGCTGTCCTACTAAATTTCCAAAAGAGGCCATAAGATCTATTGCATATATTCTTGCATATCGTCTGTAATCTTGTGGAAAACAAGTTAAAATCCGTTTCTTTCTTGTTTAGGTAATGACCGTTGGGGAGAGAGAGAGAGAGAGAGAGAGAGAGAGAGAGAGAGAGAGAGAGAGAGAGAGATCTAAAATCATTTCTGAATTTCATAACAAGTCTTGATCTCACATCGCACAGAAAACATTCCCTAACGAAAACAAATGAACTTCATAAACAATTTCCAAGCAATTCATATAAATGCACTTAAATAAAATCAGTGTAGTCACTCATGTCTTACTAAAAAAATGAAAGAGTAACTCCTTTAATTACATGCAACGTTCCGCTTTGAAGTGAATCCGTTAACTCGAAGACAGCCAATTACTGTTAAGAGTTCTCAACCTGTATGTTAGTTTCACTGAAGAATAATGGAATAGGTGGATAGCTTAAATGACAGGCCAGTGCATAATTATCAAGGCGTGCACAGAATTCATTCCTGGCTGGAATGATAAATTCTTTTTTCCTTTACCGTCGTATAGGCCACGGTTATGGCTGGCAAGTTGGTTCTCATTATTTTTAAGTCGAACAAAAAGGCCATGAGAGGCAGTATTATAAACATTACCATTTTTTGAGCAGACTTAGGCGATGAAAATTGCTTCTTTGGAACATTTGTAATTTTACCTTTTCTCAACAATATACCATTTAAGAATTGGCAATGAGTTTTACGTTAAATAACAAAAATTCCCGTTTTTGTGGTGATTTTGATCTCTCTCTCTCTCTCTCTCTCTCTCTCTCTCTCTCTCTCTCTCTCTCTCTCTACTTATCTAAAAAATCTGGATAGCATTATTAAGACCCACAGAGGATCATGGTCGAAGGAAAACAGTGAAATATTCAGTTTCCTCTAAGTTTTCAGTTTTCCAGATAAAAGCTGCATTTCCCTTTCCTAGCCATTCCCATCTTTTCTCGATGACTATACCTCGATAGAATTTCATTTTTGGAGATTTCACAAACAATCTTCATCCTTATTCTCCGATGACTTCTCCTGTCCTTCGATATGAATGGAACATTGGTCTGAGCTGAGGCGTGTGAATGAAGTATTTCTCAGTATGTTGCTGTACTTGTCAATCATTGTCAGCAATGGACATTTTTAGCCTGGCAGTTCTGAATCCGTTTGAATTTCTCTTTTCCAGGAGAAAAAAATATATTTTGCAGATTTTGAATTAATATTAATATTAATTTTAACATCAATAAAAATGTATTTATTCACGTAAATGAAATGAAAATAATCAGCGAATATTTTAGATATGCTCTATTCATTAACTTATTTAACTTTTTTCAATAATTGGTATATCTTCTTTCTGTACTTCTATTTACAGTATTCCATCTTACTTCTTCCTAACGAAGACCATATTCTTTGGAAGCTTGAATTTCAAGTCAGTGGTCCCCTGTGGTTGGTTCCATATGAACAGGTTTCATTTACCGAATGATAATAATGATAAATAGTCTGAAGTTGTTCCTTCTTTCATTAGTTGACGTTTAAAACATAAAGTTGATTATGGAGTGATTTTAACATCCTGGGAATAGACAGGATATATAAGCTTGATGAAATGTTAAAATTTATAAACCTGGTTCCTTTGTTCCTATCAGCTCCCATTTTCTGACAGAAGCTTACTCCAAGGCCAGTGTATTGCATCTACTGATTTGTGTATTATGAACTGCGATTTTGGTTTTACATTTTCCATAATCCTAATTGTTCTTTTAATTATAAATGTATTTTTTTCCTTGTATATCTTGTAATTATGAATGTATTTTTTCCCTCTATTCCATGTTTGATATTGGAAAACGCATTTCAGTAATTGTTGAGATGCAGGTTAGCTTCAGTTGGAAAATACTTTATGTACATTTTCTGGTTTAAATCTACAGATATCATTCCTGATCGCCAAGAAATAACTCCTTTTATGAAAAGATTATTTCCTGATACAGATCTATTCTGCTTAATAGCATCTCCTAGGAATTCACCTAAATATTTCATACATCCATTCTTCTTCTTCATCTCATCTCACAAGACAAAAATATACAGGACCTCTTCCACTGATTCTATGTCCTAATCGAGCTGGCATGTCCCTTCCTGCGTCCTGGGGGTCCATATCTCTAACCAACCTTTGTATCGATGTAGTACATACTAATGTTTAAAAGAAATTGAAGGCTATTCATGTGGAACAATTCCACTGTAGGAGGCCATTGACTTGAAATTGAAGCTTACAAAGAATATGGACTTTATTCGAAAGAATTAACAGAGGGCAATGGGAACACAGAAAGATGAGATCACTTATTAAAAAGGGAAATATGTGTTAACAAATTAATAAATAGATTGAAAATGTAAATAAATTATCAAGATATACTAGAATTTCATTATAGTAGTAGTGAGTCCTCTTAAACTGTTGAATAATGCACAAAAATACCCCAAAATATTTTGTATAAGAATTGCACCAAACATTAATGTACCAGATAATCCATATTCTTACCATCTAATGTAGAAATATTTGAAAAATAATTACATATCCTATATACACAGAAAACAGAGTTGAACTGAGCAGGTGATGAAAGAATATCTAATTCCCAATATTCTCTGGTAAAACGATAGCACCACCAGATAATACATACTTTCACCACCAAATGTAGAAGTACTTAAAAAATAGATATAGCACACCATATTCCCATAAAAAGTAGAGTTATATCCAGTCACGTGAAGCCTGTTTTATCATTAAATTGGATGGTCAGGTAGCTAAAATACTGAGGTAGTACCAGGTTAACATAACCAGGAGACAGGTTAAAAATAATGTTTTTAATAGTCTGAGCAATAAAGCCATAATTATGAATGAAATATAAAAGGTTTTGATAAAATAGAATAAAAAACTACATGAAAGGAAACTATGGTAAAAATAAATACATACACATATATACATATTCTAAATATTGTATTATTTTAAGTAACTGATTAATGTTACGAATAGGAAATATACTTTAGTGCCTTCCCTAATCTAAAATGACTTACATCCCGTATTTACAACTACTAACACTAATTACGATAATAAGATAATAACAGCAGTATATAACATGGCATCCATTAAGTGATGAATATCAGATAGGACGCGTCGTAAACCATGCTCTAGAGAAATGCCTCATAATTCTTGAGCGAGGTAAAATATTAATTCCGTTCTCTCTCTCTCTCTCTCTCTCTTCTCTCTTCTCTCCTCTCTTCCTCTCTCCTCCTCTCTCTGACAACATGGTAAAAGAAAAATACGGTGGAAATGTTATGGACTTAAGTCTCTCTCTCTCTCTCGCTCTCTTCTACTCTCCTCCTCTCTCCTGAAACATGAACATGTATAAAATACTGTGGAAATGTTATGACTAATTCTCTCTCTCTCTCTCTCTCTCTCTCTCTCTCTCTCTCTCTCTCTCTCTCTCTCAAAATATACGAAAATGCAGTCGAAATGTGATGTTTTAAATATTTGAAGCTACAACTTACCATTTTTCAATACATCTAAAATAAATATATCTTTCCTTTCTCTGTATCTGAGATCTCCAGAGGCGAATAGGTCTGAAAAACTCAAGCTAGAATTTAGCTGAAATATAAAATAATAGTCACATACAACATGTGCATATGAGGCTAGTAGGCAGATCCTAATAAGTGTATGGAATATGATTTAATCCTTAAATTAAAAAAAAGGCACAGTAAATCCATTTAGAGCTGTATCCAATTGTCCTCTATTTATGCAAGTGTTTCTCTAATAATTCAAGTTTTTTCTCTCCCACTTACCTCAGCCCTTCGGTGTAGGTCTAGCTTTGAATTCGTTTTATTCCCGACAGACGGCGTGTCAGCAGTTCCTCTGTGACTCAGACACTACACTGGTGAGATGTGAGGCTAGGCACCGTACACATAAGTAAGTGTTCGTTAGCTGGTGTGGAATTCACTAGTTGGTAACAGAGCGAGTTGGATCCCGTAATGAAATGGGTCTCTGGCCGTCTCTGATTTCCATACTGATCGATGGGGGCGTTGATTGAAGATGCTTAGTGCCAATAAATAAAGATTTTCTAGTATTATTATTATTGAGAAAATAACCCCTATTCATATGAAATAAAATACAAGCGCCAGTGACTTGAAATTCAAGCTTCTGAAGAATATAGTGCACATTTGGAAGAAGTTACAGAAGATGATAGGAGATGCTTAAATAATAGATCAGCTCTTAAAAAAATGAGATAAACTGATAAATGAACAAGTAAATAGGTAAATATACAAATAGATTACTAAAATATAAGGTGAACATATCACTGCTAGGAAACTTTTAAATGGTTGAATAAATATAAAGAAATAATTTAGCTGTCATGCTCATATTCTGCTCCAATGAAATGTATTAGATACAATGTCAACAACATGTAATTAACAGTCAAATATTTCTTGCACTTTTTTACACCGAGTGGATAAGGTATAAAGAATTGAGCAAATTCCCGAAAGCTCTCGCTTGTATATGTATATATATTTATAATATATATTTACACTTACAACACTGCCGATTTCTTCGATATTTTAGTGACTCGGGCTATACGGGGATTTTTAAAAATGACCTGACCGAGGAAGAGCATCGAGCAGGTTTCTATATTATATATTTACATCTACGCCACTGAGGATTTCTTCACCAATAATAATCTGATTAAAATTCAAGCTTCCAAAGAATATGGTGCTCATTTGAAAGAAGTTACAGAAGACGATAGTTACAGAAGACTGCTGGGCCTTGACCCAGGTTGACATCCTACGTATCTCTTGAAAAAGGACCAAAAATAGTGCCTGAAAGTACTCGAGTGTTGAGTAAAATAAAATGTAAATACTTATAAATAAACACGTTATTCACAGTAAGTTTGTGGGTTTCTTTTTATATCTTCAAAAGAAACTAAAAGAAGTTTATGTTTGGTTACTAATCTGATTGTCATGCGCGTGCGTATATTCTTCTGTACTCAAATGTATTTTGGAGCAACAGCTCAAAATTGTTATTCATCTTCTGACATAGAAATAAAATCTCTGCACTTTTGAGGTGGGGGAAAACTTCTCCAGCTCCCATAAAGCAATTAAGGAAGGTTAGGGGGAGTTTTCCAGCTTTCACACATTCGGGGAAAATGAGTTTCCCCGTTAACCGTCGTCTTTGGGGAAATCTGGAGTTAAAGGTGAGAGAGAGAAAGGTAAATCCTCCCAAGTTTCATTTTCCAGACAGCGCGGTTGGGACGACACGCGAAGGACCGCAGAGACATGACATATTCACCCGACAGATGTTCTCTCCTTCGTGTGACGAATGGAGTGGGTGCTGGAAAAGATATATGTGTGACTTCCTGGAAAAACTGAAGGGATTTTTAGGAAAGTTTCTTTGCTGGACGAGGTTCTAGACCACAAAAATATGAAAGAGAAATTGTAGAGGATCGTCATAAAATCTGGAAAAACTGGAAAGTTTATTTGAAAGGATTCTCTGCTGGACCAGGTTCTAGACCACAAAAAATATATTAAAGAGAAACTGTAGAAGATCGTCATAAAACAAGTTAACGCCGAGTTTCTTCGGCGCAGTCGAGTTTTCTGTACAGCGTGCAATGCTGAATGAAACTCTCAGCCACCGCCCATGAAACTTTCGGTCACAGCCCGTTTGTAGCCTGTGTTGTTGGCACGTATAGCGGTGCCTGACACATGATTATGGCTAACTTTAACGTTAAATAAAATACAAAATACTAAGGCTAGAGGGCTGCAATTTGGTACGTTTGATGACTGGATGGTGAATGATCAACGTACTAATTTGCCTCAGTAAATTTTAAGATCTGTGGGCGGACAGAAAAAGTACGGACAGAAAATTGCGGCCTTAGCTACTTCTGTGGCCATGCAATAATATTATAAGCATCTGTGAAAAAGAGAGCTTTGGCAAATCAGGAAAAGGCGTGATCAGGCTTCCAGCTTACTCGGGACGCGTGCTGCAAGATTTTTCCCCTTACTTATAAGTTGTAACCATTGTATTCTTACCGTAAATTAAAGAGTTTCAAAATCTAGTGCCAATGAGAATCTTGTTTCACTAACGACAATTAGAATAAATATGATATATTTTATTAGAAATAATCTCTCTGTATTCTTTAACATGCATGTCTACATTATTATTCTAAAAAATAAATCATAAATATCATATCCTAGAATTCCTGTGTCTTTGACATTTTTAGCCTTTTCCATAGACATTTCTTACCTCCCAACAAGAACAAGAACAAGAACAACAATAAAGCAGTAGTTTACAGGCTTACTCCCCGAATAAGCGAACAAACTCCTACATATTGCCCAGAACTCATAGCCAGGCAGAGCAATTACCAATTAAATATAGAATGGCCATTTTTCTCATTTTAACTTTTATTCTGTTTTTTTTTTTTTTTTTTTTTTCACGTTATGCAATTCTTTCCCATCCGGGGAGTGGTATGCAGGTGAGAATTCCTCACGTGTTTTCATGCAGCTATAGAAAAAGCATTTATGAAAACAAATATATGTCCGCCAGGAAGTACTAGGTCAGGTAGCATTAAGCAATAGTTGCAAATATCAATAACTGATATACTGTTGTATTCTGTTGAAATTTTCATCATAATTATATTGAAATTTTAATAGTTGGGATAGTTGGAATAACGTGAATCGGAATTTTATTTAGTTTACATTCCATCCAAAACAGAAACATCTAAAAATAAATATTCGATATTTCGTTTTCATTATTATTTAATTTAATTTGTCAATTATACTGAAATCTTAACAGTTTAAATTGACGTAAATCAGAATTTTATCTAGTTTACATTCCATCCAGAGCAGAAATATCTAAAAATAAATATACGATATATATATATATATATATATATATATATATATATATATATATATATACATATATATATATATATATATATATATATATATATATATATATATATATATATATATATATATATATATATATATATATATATATATATATATTTACATCCTTGTTGAAGTCTAGCTTTTAAAATTTAAATAACTATTTCAGTATCACTGTACTAACCATGAACTGAGAAATAACTCACATGTAACATTGTACAAGTATTTAATACCGAAATAAATGAAAATAATTATGTATGGTATGAATCCATTGTAATATAATAGGTTAATTCGACTATTATTAGTCCTAAATTAACATGAAATCGTAAAAAATATTCAAGAATTCATAATAACGTATGCTGATCTAGTAAAGTGTAAAATCAAAGTAGTGAGACTTAAACTTAAAGTTAGAACATACAATTTGACCTAAGCATAAATCCTACCTTTGCACTCAGAGGATTAAAAACACACGCCTATATATTGATACTAATGACTACAACTTACCTTACAGATTACTGCTCTAATGAATATAACGCAGAGGTATTTTTTTTTTTTGCAGTCATAAATTTTTGTTCATCTCCTGATCATCAATTCCACCAAGATAAGAATTTCAAGTTGGCATTCGACGAAGCGTCCGTTTTTCGTGGAGGTGAATTTTAAGCAGATTAGGACGATATTCCGGAGTCTTTAGCTTTCATTCAACCAGTTGGAATAAAAAAACAGGTTTATTGATACGTTGCTGATAAAACTATTATTATTATTATTATTATTATTATTATTATTATTATTATTTATTCTTATTAGTTTTTTTTTTTTTTTTTTTTTTTTTTTTTCTTTTTTTTTGCTCTATCACAGTCCTCCAATTCGACTGGGTGGTATTTTATAGTGTGCCGGGGTTCCGGGTTGCATCCTGCCTCCTTAGGAGTCCATCACTTTTCTTACTATGTGTGCCGTTTCTAGGATCACACTCTTCTGCATGAGTCCTGGAGCTACTTCAGCCTCTAGTTTTTCTAGATTCCTTTTCAGGGATCTTGGGATCGTGCCTAGCGCTCCTATGATTATGGGTACGATTTCCACTGGCATATCCCATATCCTTCTTATTTCTATTTTCAGATCTTGATACTTATCCAATTTTTCCCTCTCTTTCTCTTCAACTCTGGTGTCCCATGGTATTGCGACATCAATGAGTGATACTTTCTTCTTGACCTTGTCAATCAACGTCACGTCTGGTCTGTTTGCACGTATCACCCTATCCGTTCTGATACCATAGTCCCAGAGGATCTTTGCCTGATCGTTTTCTATCACTCCTTCAGGTTGTTGGTGCTCGTACCACTTATTACTGCAAGGTAGCTGATGTTTCTTGCCACATGCTCCAGTGGAGGGCTTTTGCTACTGAATCATGCCTCTTTTTGTACTGGTTCTGTGCAAGTGCCGGGCATTCACTTGCTATGTGGTTTATGGTTTCACTTTTCGTATTGCACTTCCTACATATGGAGAGATGTTATTTCCGTCTATTGTACTTTGAACATATCTGGTTCTTAGGGCCTGATCTTGTGCCGCTGTTATCATTCCTTCAGTTTCCTTCTTTAGCTCTCCCCTCTGTAGCCATTGCCAATTGTCATCGCTGGCTAGTTCTTTAGTCTGTCTCATGTATTGTCCGTGCATTGGTTTGTTGTGCCATCCTCTGTTCTTTCTGTCTTTCTCCTGTCTCTGTATATTTCTGGGTCTTCGTCTGCTTTTATTAGTCCTTCTTCCCATGCACTCTTTAGCCACTCGTCTTCACTGGTTTTCAGATATTTGCCCCAGTGCTCTGTTTTCGATGTTGACGCAGTCCTCTATACTTAGTAGTCCCTCTTCCTCCTTCCTTTCGTGTTATGTATAGTCTGTCCGTATTTGCTCTTGGGTGTGGTGCTTTGTGTATTGTCATATGTTTCCTTGGTTTTCTGATCTATGCTGCGGAGTTCTGCCTTCGTCCATTCCACTATTTCCTGCGCTGTATACTTGATTAACTGGCCCCCCCCCACTGCCCATGTGTTTATGGCTTTTAACCCATTATTTCCGGCGTTGAGTTTTGACTTGAGTATCGCCTTGAGTCTCTGCATATATTCTTTCCTGATCGTGTCCTTCATCTCTTGGTGTTTTATATCTCCTCCTTCCATTATTCCCAGGTATTTGTATCCTGTCTCATCTATGTGTTTGATGTTGCTCCCATCTGGTAGTTTTATCCCTTCAGTTCTCGTTACTTTGCCTTTTTGTATGTTGACTAAGGCGCATTTTTCTATTCCAAACTCCATCCTGATGTCCCCAGATACAATCCTTACAGTCTGGATTAGGGTATCTATTTCCTTGATGCTCTTACCATACAGCTTGATGTCGTCCATGAACGACAGATGGTTGATTCTGTTGCCATCTTTTCTGAGTTGGTACCCGGCATCCATCTTCTTGGAGTACTTTTGTCATGGGAATCATGGCTACTACGAAGAGTAGTGGGGACAGTGAGTCGCCCTGGAAGATCCCTCTCCTGATATTAACCTCTGCTAGAACTTATTCCAGAGCTTGTAAATATTGTATTCCAGTTGCGCATTGTATTTTGAGGAAGCTGATGGTATTTTCCTCTGCCCCATATATTTTCAGGCATTCTATTAGCCATGTGTGTGGTATCATGTCGAAGGCTTTCTTATAGTCTATCCATGCCATGCTTAGGTTTAGTTTTCCTTCTCCTACTGTTCTTCATTACCATTTTGTCTATCAGGAGCTGGTCTTTTGTGCCCCTACACTTCCTTCTGCAACCTTTCTGTTGGTGGGGGATGGTGTTGTCTCCTCTAGGTAGTTGTATAGCCTTTCACTGATGATACCTGTTA
>NC_061100.1:31081370-31098870 GCF_015104395.2 Macrobrachium nipponense
TAAATGTTTTGATGAATATCTGTCTCTATATTGTGACAGCTTTTCTTGATCTTACACTCACTCAATAAAAATTTAATTTCTCTAGGATTCTTTGTTTGGTTCTGGGTGAAAATCTTTTGAAGAATTCTGACGTGCCGAAAAATGCATTTGTTATAAATTGTTACTGTTAACTATAAAAGTTATTTTACAACGTGAAATATGATAGATATTACGTGTACTTGTCATTTGTTAATGATGCTAATGACTATAGATGCGAAATTTTTTTTTATAAGGCTTGTGATCAAAAGAAAGATCAAATCCTTGCAAATCTAATTATATCTAAGAGAACTATAGAGTCTTCTCACTGAAAATTACTTTAATCTATATCTTTCACATCTCATTTGGTATTCATCGAAATTCTCTAATCACAAAAAAATAGTCATTTTCCTCTTCTGCCATAATTCTTGAGTGACGAACAATGACATTAACTTCTCAAATGTAGTGTGATTTCCTGCATCAAGAACAAAAATCCCCATCACATAATATAATCTTGAACTTACTAAGAATTTAAACCCACATCAGCCACAAAGATTCAGGTCAGAACTGAGATATTTTCAGAGTTAACGGAGACCTCTCGTGACAACAACCTACAACAATTTCTTAAAAATTTACGAAAGGACTTTTTACTCGGGATGGAAAAAAGATCGTAAAAGCTCTACTTGATACAGGAGTCCTGTTTAGCTCGCAGTGGTGTTTTAAACTTACCACTTTTCCAATGGAATTTAAATTAATAGTAGTTCTTTTAACTATTGGTACGAATTATGAATTTTAGGTATACTTAAAGAAAGGAGCCATAAGTGAGATTAATATGAATTGAAATGAAATTATTTATTAATACATTTATACTCGAAAACTATCAGACGGAATTTTCTGATAATTTATAGGGCAGTGAAATCTACAGCTGACTTGTGTTTTTATTCCAAACAATTTACTAAGTTGAAATAATTGCATATCATGCAAGCAATGCTTCAAAATATTGACGATGACCGAAGTTATTGTCCATATTTTCAAACTGTAGCGAGAGAGAGAGAGAGAGAGAGAGAGAGAGAGAGAGAGAGAGAGAGAGAGAGGGAGAGAGAGAGAATTAGTTTATGATAGAATTTAAGGAAAAAATATTTAGAAAGAAATAGTTTAGGACAGCATCTAAGAGAGAGAGAGAGAGAGAGAGAGAGAGAGAGAGAGAGAGAGAGAGAGAGAGAGAGAGAGAGAGAGAGAGAGAGATAATTAGTTTATGATAGAATTTAAGAAAAAAAATGTTTAGAAAGAAATAGTTTAGGACAGAATATAAGAGAGAGAGAGAGAGAGAGAGAGAGAGAGAGAGAGAGAGAGAGAGAGAGAGAGAGAGAGAGAAGGAAAAATCTGCAAAGTACATGGGATCTCTTTGTAGAAACTGAACATTTAAGGCATTCTTTCAAAAAAAAAGAAAAGAAAAAAAAATCGTGACCCAGAATTAAATTGACAGCGAGCACACACACACACCCGTCCAAAATTATATTTACAAAGAAATGTCATGAAGTATCACACAAGAAAGCAAGTTTAATGTCAATTCATGCTCTCATCTTTCCTCCACGGAATTAGATTTATGAATAAACCAACTACATAAACATGACTAATAGTCTGTTCATCAGACAGAGAGAATATCGGCTGACCAAAATAACTTTTTACATGCAGACCTTTAATCAGGTACCATTTGTCAATCAGTTTCTGCTAAATCTGAAATTCATAGGTTGCTTTATGTAAAAGAGTAGGGCTCATGGAACAAAATAGTTCTTGTAGATCACGGGAGAAGCTAAATGCATTTGAAATTAGCAAATAATTTATTAATGTTGGTCACGATATGAACTGGGTCACACGATCCAAGAAACTAAATGCATTTGAAAAGAACAAATAATTTATTCATGTTGGCGAAATGTCTCAGACTTGTCGTAAACACACGTCAGGAACTTATCTCACACACATCATGGACAGGTTTCAATGCGTCAACGATTTCATGGCAGTGCAGCCATTGCTTCATACGATAATCATCCAGCATTTGCCATATCTCGTTTTCCACTTATGGTCGCTAACTTGTTGTCAATGTGTCAATAAAATCCATGAGATCATTTTCTGGTATTTATAATATATTTACAACATGTTTATGACATATGTACGACATGTTCTCATGTGTATGGCATGTGTATGGCGTGTGTATGACATGAGTAAAATATGTTAATGACATGAGTATAGCATGTTTAGGGTGTCTATGATATTTGTGCGGCATGTTTCCAACATATTTTCAAAATGTTTACGACTTGTGAACGATATGTATATGACATGTTTACAAAATGTTTACGACATGTGTGCGATATGTTCATATGTGTAAGACATGTTTACGACATATGCACGACATATTAACGACACGCTTTTTATGATGAGGTAAGAATCTCAGAATTTCTGTTTGATGGAAACTCTCTTTTTGCTTCCTCACTCAGAAACCCGTCCGGCTTAAACCTTACCACAAATTATTCTAATAGGACCGACAAGGGTCCACCGACATCCTCTCGTGTGAAAGTCAAGACCAAGATGAGGAAATTTAATCAAGGCTATTCTAATTAAGGGTCCTCGGCGACCAGGAACGAGGTCTTTCGTTATTAAACCGCGTTCAACGCATCGACCGGTGACGAACAATTTCTGCTTGGGATTTTGGGTCGTATTATTCTGACTTCAAACTGCCTTGGAGTATACTCGCTAACCTCGGTTCGTTTCGCTTTGATGAGCAAAGTATGAAGGAATTCTCAGCCAGCATTTTCAGAATAATTGGGAGTAAATGAACTTCATTTCTTTTCTATTTTGTAATTTCTTCAATTCGAAAAAAACATGGAAGAGAATTACTTTTAATGAGAAATTATTATAAACACTTTAACGAACTTGCCCCACCTCTCTCTCCTCTCTCTCTCTCTCTCTCTCTCTCTCTCTCTCTCTCTCTCAGAAGTATAAAGCCACGAGCACTGTGCAAATCTGTTTACATATACCAGCACTCTCCTTTACGAGATAAATATCAGTCAAGCTTCTTAAACTTCCAATGAATGAAACATGGATTGTCAGTTACTAATTAAAGATGAATAAACTGTCAAACAGCTGACTTACATCAAGCCACCAAAAGATCAATCATTTTCATTTTAGAATTTTTAAAAGTGTTAGCTACTTTAAAGATAGTGAATAATAATATTGAATAAAATGCATTTTTGTATCGTTCGACTTTCTGTATTTCCTATTACATTCTATAACATCTTTCAAATGAACAGAATGTTACTTGGAAGCTTGAATTTCTAGTCAATATTTTAGTGCCCTCGTATTTTATTTACAAAAGAGGCAGATGTCAGATGTCAGTTGGTAAAATACCCTTTATTCTTAACTCAGTCTCATTGACTTTGATGATATTTTTCAAGTTTCGTTCAATTGCTTCTTTCTGATGTGGAGGTTAAGTCCTTGAAACACATAGTACAAAATATAAGATATATTTTTCTATCGTACATCGTGGATAGATGCAAAGAAGGTTTGATAGGTCTTTCAGCTAAGAGGAGAATATGAAGTCTGATATACATTTCGTTTTACAAAATCATAGGAGAGCAAACACTGCTCAAGATGCAGATAGGTGAACTAACAATACGTAACTGGATCAGTCACGTAGGCACGACTTCTCATGGGACTGAACGCAATTCTCCCAAAGAAGGCATTGTTGATATTAACGTTAGCATAAACATTGCTGACCTCAGGTGTTCACACACCGAAATGCAACGCCAATCTTTCCTGCCTAACCTCCTTGGTCTCTGGACTAGTTACTCGTTACATGCATGACACTATAGAATGTATATTTACATTCTTTATTCAATGTAATCCTTACAAATGGCCCCTTTAGGTTTGTTCCATACGAATAAGGGTTATATTCTGACTAATAATAATAATAATATAATAATAATAATAATAATAATAATAATAATAATAATAATAATATGAACAACATGGCACATTTTCCAAAGCATAAGGATCACCGTTAACAACAATAATTATCGACCTTATCCTAACTTTCTGTATGAGAATTAACTATTATAAATATTATATCAGAACTCTATTCCACATTTCTGAGAGAGAGGAGAGAGAGAGAGAGAGAGAGAGAGAGAGAGAGAGAGAGAGAGTCTAAACTCTTTTTATATTAGGTGAGGAATTATATCATAAATGATTCTGATGAATGTTCAAGATCTATAAAACAAGGAGCACTTAACAGTGTCTATACTACTAATGCCTTTACTACTAATACCATTACTACTATCATTACTGTAAATAATAATAATAATAATAATAATAATAATAATAATAATAATAATAATAATAATAATAATAATAATAATAATAAGTAAAGAAGGAAATGAGAAATCTTAGAATAAGACTTTGACCTCCGAGTGGAAAAATCTTATACACGAGAGAGAGAGAGAGAGAGAGAGAGAGAGAGAGAGAGAGAGAGAGAGAGAGAGAGAGAGAGAGAGAGAGAGAGAGAGAGAGAGAGAGAGACTCCAATACTTTCCGCAGTGTGAAAGAAAAAACTTGGAGAGTGAGTTCAGCAACGTAAAATGGCCAGATAATGAGGAAATGTATCCAGCCAAACCATCAAGGAGGAGATGGACACCTCAGCTGATGGAGATGGATAGAGGAACCTTCTTTTCCTCTAACTGAGAAGTTCGTGAGGCTGAGGAAAGTCCCGAGGATTCTCCGAGGGAGTTATTAGGAATTACAGGCTGGGGTTTTTGTTTATAAAATGTCTTCCTGTTTCACCCGATAAATGAGAGGTTACCGCCTTGTATCTTCCGGTCAATCTTAGGAGGATCTCTCTCTCTCTCTCTCTCTCTCTCTCTCTCTTCCACACACACACACACATACACAGTGTTCTTGTTTCATGGGATAAATGCGAAGTTACCGTCTTGTATCTTACGGTCACCCTTGGGCGAATCTCTCTCTCTCTCTCTCTCTCTCTCTCTCTCTCTCTCTCTCTCTCTCTGACACACGTACATGCACGCACACGAATAAAAACATACACACAAACACACACACACACCTGCCATTGCGTTATGGCCATGAAAGCTAATGAACGTAATCCGATTTATTGGAAAACGATATGTTCTTGAATATAGTTACTTAGGAGCAAAGCGCATTTATGTTTATCTCGTCTGGTTCTGTAATGATTTTGTTATTCACGAAGGAAACGTTAATATAACAACCGAAATCTGGATTGAAATAAAAAGGTAAAAAGGTGATAGATATTCACTAAAATACTCAACAATATTCCCAACTGTTAATTATAACAATGAATTGATTTAGAATAATCATACGAACCCCCTCCCAGAGGATGTGGTGCGATTGGGACTTCAAAAGTTCTATAGAAAATGCAATGCATTACTTCTACACTTATACTATTATTCTTGTATTTTAATACTTTTTTAAATCTAGTTATCTATTTATTAATTTATTACCTTATAAGTGGGATCTCTCCTTTCTGTATTTCACTTTACTTCCTTTTAATTAATTCTTCTTTGTAATCTTGTATTTCAAGTCAATGGACTCCTATGGTGTGCTTGTCCCATATGGATAGGTTTCATCTACGGAATAATAATAATAATAATAATAATAATAATAATAATAATAATAATAATAATAATAATAATAATAATAATAATACAGAAGATGGATGCCGGGTACCAACTCAAGAAAAGAGGCAACAGAATCAACCATCTGATGTTCATGGACGACATCAAGCTGTATGGTAAGAGCATCAAGGAAATAGATACCCTAATCCAGACTGTAAGGATTGTATCTGGGGACATCAGGATGGAGTTTGGAATAGAAAAATGCGCCTTCGTCAACATACAAAAAGGCAAAGTAACGAGAACTGAAGGGATAAAGCTACTAGATGGGAGCAACATCAAACACATAGATGAGACTGGATACAAATACCTGGGAATAATGGAAGGAGGGGGTATAAAACACCAAGAGATGAAGGACACGACCAGGAAAGAATATATGCAGAGACTAAAGGCAGTACATTCCCAGACTAAGAGTTAGGTTGTTTTTATTAGTGATTTGTATAATTGCCGATTCCAGTAAATAGAGACTAAAGGCCATACTCAAGTCAAAACTCAACGCCGGAAATATGATAAAAGCCATAAACACATGGGCAGTGCCAGTAATCAGATACAGCGCAGGAATAGTGTAATGGACGAAGGCAGAACTCCGCAGCATAGATCAGAAAACGAGGAAACATATGACAATACACAAAGCACTACACCCAAGAGCAAATACGGACAGACTATACATAACACGAAAGGAAGGAGGGAGAGGACTACTAAGTATAGAGGACTGCGTCAACATCGAGAACAGAGCACTGGGGCAATATCTGAAAACCAGTGGAGACGAGTGGCTAAAGAGTGCATGGGAAGAAGGACTAATAAAAGTAGACAAAGACCCAGAAATATACAGAGACAGGAGAATGACAGACAGAACAGTGGGCTGGCACAACAAACCAATGCACGGACAATACACGAGACAGACTAAATAACTAGCCAGCGATGACTCATGGTAATGGCTACAGAGGGGAGAGCTAAAGAAGGAAACTGAAGGAATGATAACAGCGGCACAAGATCAGGCCCTAAGAACCAGATATGTTTAAAGAACGATAGACGGAAATAACATCTCTCCCATATGTAGGAAGTGCAATACGAAAAATGAAACCATAAACAACATAGCAAGCGAATGCCCGGCACTTGCACAGAACCAGTACAAAAAGAGGCATGATTCAGTGGCAAAAGCCCTCCACTGGAGCCTGTGCAAGAAACATCAGCTACCTTGCAGTAATAAGTGGTACGAGCACCAACCTGAAGGAGTGATAGAAAACGATCAGGCAAAGATCCTCTGGGACTATGGTATCAGAACGAATAGGGTGATACGTGCAAACAGACCAGACGTGACGTTGATTGACAAAGTCAAGAAGAAAGTATCACTCATTGATGTCGCAATACCATGGGACACCAGAGTTGAAGAGAAAGAGAAAGATCTGAAAATAGAAATAAGAAGGATATGGGATATGCCAGTGGAAATCGTACCCATAATCATAGGAGCACTAAGCACGATCCCAAGATCCCTGAAAAGGAATCTAGAAAAACTAGAGGCTGAAGTAGCTCCAAGACTCATGCAGATGAGTGTGATCCTAGAAACGGCACACATAGTAAGAAAAGTGAAGGACTCCTAAGGAGGCAGGATGCAACCCGGAACCCCACACTATAAATACCACCCAGTCGAATTGGAGGAATGTGATAGAGCAAAAAAAAAAAATAATGATAATAATAATAATAAATAATAATAATAATAATAATAAAATAATAATAATAATTAATAATAATAATAATAATAATAATAATAATAATAATAATAATAATAATAATAATAATAATAATAATAATACTATAGCTGTTTCAACGGCATTTAATTTATATAGAATCTTCTCAATTCTTCTTATTATCTTTTTCTTGTCAGCATGTAGCTGGTGTATTAGGTTTCCTGAGGACATGTAAAAATTTCATTTGTCTTATGTTTATTCCTCTAAAGTGTCGACAGCGCACAGGCAGTCATCTATGAGAGTATACAGTAAAGTGAATTAAGATACGTTTTACAAGTATTTATAGTAGGCAAGGTCGTGCACAATCGGTGGTCGGGTCGGTGAGCAGGGATTTTAATTGGTCGTTGGATGGTAACGAAATCTATCCCTGAGGCGTTGAGACCTTCTTGGTCTGGCCGGGGTTATTAGCGTGGGTTGGGTGTTGGTTGGGGTACCCACCTCCTGGGCATTAAAATCCCTGCTCACCGACCTGCCCACCGATTGTACACGACCTTGCTTGCTATAAGTACTTGTAAAACGTATCTTAATTCACTTTACTGTATACTCTCATAGATGACTGCTTGTGCGCTGTCGACACTTTAGAGGAATAAACATAAGACAAATGAAATCTTTACATGTCTTCAGGAAACCTAATACACCAGCTACATGTTGACAAGAAAAAGATAATAAGAAGAATTGAAAAGATTCTATATAAATTAAATGCCGTTGAAACAGCTATAGTATTCAATGCTACTGCCCTCAGAGAAGGCCTACTTCCTTATAATAATAATAATAATAATAATGGGAAAGGATCTTTACCATAATTTCCTCAGTCTACTCAGCTGTAAATGAGTACCTATCCCTGATGGGGTAGGGTCCAGCTATGGGTTAAATAGCAAAACTCAGCAATGATGGAAAGAAATGAAGGAATAAACGACAACGACGTAAATGGAACCTCTGGCAACAGAGGACCTTCGTCCGGCAACCAGGTATTCAACCCAATTGAAGGGGAAGACGGTCAGGTACTTGGAGGTCGTCATCCAGCAACTGATCACCACAACGAGAGTAATCAACAGCCTGAGATTGGAGCTACAGAGGCAAAAAGGAAGAAATGGACAAGAGAAGAAAATAAGGAAATTTGGAGATGCTACATCAGAAGCAACCCGACGGAGAGAGGATATAGAAGAAGATTGGTCAACATCTGGAATGAGAGGAATAACACCCCCCAAACAGAGCAGAGGCTGGCAGACCAAGTAAGGAACATAAAGAAAAAGAACTGGCTCTCCCCAACAGAAAGAGAAGAACTGGAAAGGGAAATGTCACACGACAACGAATTACACGAAGACGAACTGAGAGACGATGCCACAGAAGACGACAGGGAGGATGAGGTATCAAACAACGACACACGAAGAAACACCGACGAAGTAACAGAGAGGACGGAATGGGTAGAAAAGATTAGACAATGGATGGAGCCAGATACAGAGAGAACAAAGATCCCCTCCATGAAAGCCTACAACACCAAGAAATTAGGGGAGAAAACAAGTGAGGTCAATGAAATAATGGGCATAATACACACCACCAGTATCACAGAAACAAATAACTTGACATATGCAGGAGCAAGATTAGTAGCAGAACTGATGGGGATTCGAACACCAACACCACCAGCACAACCAACCCAACAGAAACTAAAACAGCAACCTCCTTGGAAAAGGCGCCTGGAAAAGCAAATCATGGAGATGAGATCTGACTTGAGTAAACTGAAAGAGATGGCAGAAAAAAGGCTAAGAAGCAAGAAAACAAGGGAAGAACTCAACGAGAAATACAAAGTACAAGAGAGGGGACTAAACAACACAATAGAAGATGTAAAACAAAGGCTTAAGGCCAAAGCACATAAGATCCAACGGTACATGAACAGGAATAAGGGATACCAACAGAACAAACTATTCGGAACCAACCAGAAAAGACTATACAGCCAACTAAGAGAAGACAACCACCCAGAAATTCCTGAAGCCGAACCAAGTAAGAGACTCTGGGAAAACATATGGAGCAATCCGGTATCACACAACAAACATGCAACATGGCTCCAGGAAGTCAAGGAAGAAGAAACAGGGAGAATAAAACAAAGATTCACAGAGATCACGACAGACACAGTCAGACACCAACTAAAGAAAATGCCAAACTGGAAAGCCCCAGGTCCCGATGAAGTCCATGGATACTGGCTGAAAAACTTCAAGGCCCTACACCCGCGAATAGCAGAACAACTCCAGCATTGTATCTCAAATCACCAAGCACCCAAATGGATGACCACAGGAAGAACATCCTTAGTACAAAAAGACAAGAGTAAGGGAAATATAGCCAGTAACTACAGGCCTATCACCTGGCCCTACCAATAATGTGGAAGTTACTAACAGGTATCATCAGTGAAAGGCTATATAACTACCTAGAGGAGACAAACACCATCCCCCACCAACAGAAAGGCTGCAGAAGGAAGTGTAGGGGCACAAAAGACCAGTCCTGATAGACAAAATGGTAATGAAGAACAGTAGGAGAAGGAAAACCAACCTAAGCATGGCATGGATAGACTATAAGAAAGCCTTCGACATGATACCACACACATGGCTAATAGAATGCCTGAAAATATATGGGGCAGAGGAAACACCATCAGCTTCCTCAAAAATACAATGCGCAACTGGAATACAATACTTACAAGCTCTGGAATAAGACTAGCAGAGGTTAATATCAGGAGAGGGATCTTCCAGGGCGACTCACTGTCCCCACTACTCTTCGTAGTAGCAATGATTCCCATGACAAAAGTACTACAGAAGATGGATGCCGGGTACCAACTCAAGAAAAGAGGCAACAGAATCAACCATCTGATGTTCATGGACGACATCAAGCTGTATGGTAAGAGCATCAAGGAAATAGATACCCTAATCCAGACTGTAAGGATTGTATCTGGGGACATCAGGATGGAGTTTGGAATAGAAAAATGCGCCTTAGTCAACATACAAAAAGGCAAAGTAACGAGAACTGAAGGGATAAAGCTACCAGATGGGAGCAACATCAAGCACATAGATGAGACAGGATACAAATACCTGGGAATAATGGAAGGAGGGGGTATAAAACACCAAGAGATGAAGGACACGATCAGGAAAGAATACATGCAGAGACTCAAGGCAATACTCAAGTCAAAACTCAACGCTGGAAATATGATAAAAGCCATAAACACATGGGCAGTGCCAGTAATCAGATACAGCGCAGGAATAGTGGAATGGACGAAGGCAGAACTCCGCAGCATAGATCAGAAAACCAGGAAACATATGACAATACACAAAGCACTACACCCAAGAGCAAATACGGACAGACTATACATAACACGAAAGGAAGGAGGGAGAGGACTACTAAGTATAGAGGACTGCGTCAACATTGAGAACAGAGCACTGGGGCAATATCTGAAAACCAGTGAAGACGAGTGGCTAAAGAGTGCATGGAAGAAGGGACTAATAAAAGTAGACGAAGACCCAGAAATATACAGAGACAGGAGAAAGACAGACAGAACAGAGGACTGGCACAACAAACCAATGCACGGACAATACATGAGACAGACTAAAGAACTAGCCAGCGATGACAATTGGCAATGGCTACAGAGGGGAGAGCTAAAGAAGGAAACTGAAGGAATGATAACAGCGGCACAAGATCAGGCCCTAAGAACCAGATATGTTCAAAGAACGATAGACGGAAATAACATCTCTCCCATATGTAGGAAGTGCAATATGAAAAATGAGACCATAAACCACATAGCAAGCGAATGCCCGGCACTTGCACAGAACCAGTACAAAAAGAGGCATGATTCAGTGGCAAAAGCCCTCCACTGGAGCCTGTGCAAGAAACATCAGCTACCTTGCAATAATAAGTGGTACGAGCACCAACCTGAGGGAGTGATAGAAAACGATCAGGCAAAGAGCCTCTGGGACTATGGTATCAGAACGGATAGGGTGATACGTGCAAACAGACCAGACGTGACGTTGATTGACAAAGTCAAGAAGAAAGTATCACTCATTGATGTCGCAATACCATGGGACACCAGAGTTGAAGAGAAAGAGAGGGAAAAAATGGATAAGTATCAAGATCTGAAAATAGAAATAAGAAGGATATGGGATATGCCAGTGGAAATCGTACCCATAATCATAGGAGCACTAGGCACGATTCCAAGATCCCTGAAAAGGAATCTAGAAAAACTAGAGGCTGAAGTAGCTCCAGGACTCATGCAGAAGAGTGTGATCCTAGAAACGGCACACATAATAAGAAAAGTGATGGACTCCTAAGGAGGCAGGATGCAACCCGGAACCCCACACTATAAATACCACCAGTCGAATTGGAGGACTGTGATACAGTAGATAATAATAATAATAATAATAATAATAATAATAATAATAATAATAATAATAATAATAATAATAAGCTTTTTTAACTGGTAAACTAATCAATTATATGGAATACCTTCGCAAAATCTCATTCCTTTACCTCACGTCTATGCCTACCTACCTAAAGTCAGCCATGGGCCTACTTTTATAGGAACTCCTCTCGGCCGGTTCTATAGATGACACTTTAATTTTTTTTTCACGTGATGCAAAGGAAAGTTAATGTAACTGCCAGTCAAATGCGAAAAAGCATCATTTTTTGAGAAGGCCTGAACTCTCATCTCAGAGAGGTCACGAGTCACTTATAGACAGAGTTGTGGGTCACACGTATCTATACCAGGTGAAGAAATGATTGGGAATGTAACCTTTTCTACTGGTAAGACCACTTCACCTTTGTGAAACTATAATATTTCATATCTTATTTTCCTTATTCATTTGCAGAATATGGAGTGATTATTTGCTTTTGTGTTTTTCTAATGACCATCAGAAATGCACGAACCAGTGCCAATCTACCCTTGTTAAAGTAGTTAAAAAATAAGCAAAAGAAATGGGCCTTTTTTTCCTTCTTGATCTCAACTTATTGGATCTCCCTCTCACAGGAGAAACCCTTCATTGCATTTAAAAGATCTTCAGAAGACTCTTAAAGACTCTTAAAGATTCTTAAAAATGCCATTATCACGCCAGATATGCAGCCCTCTTGTCTCTCGAACAGAGAGAGAGAGAGAGAGAGAGAGAGAGAGAGAGAGAGAGAGAGAGAGAGAGAGAGAGCGAGGTATAAAGAATAAATTCTCTCTTTGGAAAAGAACCCTGAGAGTTGACATAACTTAATCAAAGAAGGGTAACTAGTTCTCATTATTTGGAAGTCTCGACAAAGTAGTCAGAGGAATCATGAGCATTTTTGTCGGTATAACCCACTGCCCGGCTTTGCTGGAAGTCTTGGAAAGGTTTATATGCAGTGGAAAATTGTAAAGAATTGCGTGGACGCTTTTAATTTCATATATGTATGTATCAAAAGATTTAAAAACAATTATTCAATCTCTCAGGTAATTAGAGAGAAGAAAGTTTGCTTCACTATTCTAAAATTCTGGACGGGCGTTCTTAAAGCTGAGGGGATGTCTTGAGACTACGGCACAAAACTTACAAGGAAGATGAATCGCCGAAACAAGGTAAGAGAATAGTTATCAAAAATGGCTGAGTAAAAGTCGGTCTGTTGGACATGAAAGGTGGATTAGAGATAAAAGAAAAAAAAAAACAAGTGAAATATGCGCCAAAGTTTCTTCTGCGAAACTTTCAGCAACGGCACGGTGGTGCCCTGTGTTGTTGGTACCTATAGCGGTGTCAGACTCACGATCATGTCTAATATTAACCTTAAATGAAATATATGTTTGATGATTGGAGGGTGGATGATCGACATACCAATTTGCAGCCCTCTAGCCTCAGTAATTGTTTTAGATCTGAGGGTGGACAGGAAGAATGCGGACGGACAGACAAATAGACATCTCAGTAGTTTTTCTTCACAGAAAACTAAAAAGACGAGTATTAGGCACAATTAAAATGAAGTGATTTACAGAAGAAGAATAATTATTGTAGACGAGAAGAGACCTTTAAGATCTCAGGAAGTCATTCTCTTTTGAATGTAAATTCAAACTAAATCTTATCATGCTATTGACATCGTCATTCTGAATTTAATGACCTCCACGAGAACATCATTCAGTTTCGATGGCAGATTGCGAAACTGGCAAATCAACAATAATATAATTTCGTATAAGTGCTAAAAATATTGATTGGATTCATCCAATCATTTGGCATCTCGTCATACGAATGCAAAACGCACACACGCACACACAAAACAATTTGAGTCAACGAGCCAGGAGTATATATCATTTGTGAGATGAAACAAGATATCTCTCATTCAACAAATAACCCGACTGACGAAAGCTCAACTCATATAATGGTATAAGTGGATTTCTTTTTTTTAAATCAATGCGAACGTTTTCGGTGCATTTCTTATAAGAAAGCATATCCGCTTTCCTCGGCTGGTGCTCAAAATTGAACTAGGAGTTCTCGATCCCTAAAGATCGTCTGACTAAATATTGACGGCGCTGAGACCAGCAGGTCCACAAATTGGTCAGTTCTGTGACTTTTTCAGAGTTTCTGCCTCAATACTGCGCTACTGACTCTTTCAAGGCATCCTGAATTATTTTTTAAATGTATAGGTAAAGTTCACTTGTCAAATCTCATGAATTTAGTGTTCTTGCTCATAAAATTGAATTTTATTCTTAGTTAGCTTATTATTCGCGATACTTATATTTAAAAAAAAAACCTTTATCCCCAAATTCAGGGGTCGGTTGCCTGATGCGGATTCTCCTCCACTGCCTTCTATCCAAGGCATCATCCTCCACCAAACCTCTTCTCTCCATATCTTCCTTCTTACAAAATGATGCCTGATTATTATTATTATTATTATTATTATTATTATTATTATTATTATTATTATTATTATTATTATTATTATTATTATTATTCGACTGGGTGGTATTTATAGTGTTGGGTTCAAGGTTGCATCCTGCCTCCTTCGGAGTCCATCACTTTTCTTACTATGTGCGCCGTTTCTAGGATCACACTCTTCTGCATGAGTCCTGGAGCTACTTCAGCCTCTAGGTTTTCCAGATTCCTTTTCAGGGATCTTGGGATCGTGCCTAGTGTTCCTATGATTATGGGTACAATTTCCACTGGCATATCCCATATTTGGTGTGCTTCTGTAGCTCCAGTCTCTGGTTATTATTATTATTATATATTATTATATTATTATTATTATTATTATTATTATTATTATTAAAAAGAAGAAGAAGATGCATCCTATTCATATGGAACAAGCCTCCCAGGAATATGTCGTTCATCTGAAAGAACTAACAGAAGGTAAAAGGAAAAACAGAAAGATGAGATCAGTTATTAGAGAAAATAGATAACAAAATATAAATAAATAAAACAAATGAATATAGCTGTATGACTGAGTGAATTATATCTAGTCACGTGTATAAACCAAAATAAAAAAGATATGAAGAACTATAAAAATTAAAAATTCGCCCTTCATGAGAAATACTTCGTTCAAGAGGACTCGCGGCTTTAATAGCAGCATTTTCCCAGCTGGAACAAAGCCAAGTTGTCTCTTGCAATTGGCGGAATGCGTCGTCCTTTTCCATAATGGGTCCAGGAACTTTCACCACCCTCGATTTACGTAAGAGGATTGCAAGCTTGCAGTGAGTCTGTTTACCGTTTCAATATATACTTTGCTGTGAATAATTATTTTCACTACATTCGTATTCACTTTGTCATTATTATTATTATTATTATTATTATTATTATTATTATTATTATTGATTTGCTTAAGCCACTACAGATATCAACATAGTTTAGAACTCGATGTTGTTATTATTATTATTATTATTATTATTATTATTATTATTATTATTATTATTATTATTATTGATTTTATTTCATGTTCAGAGGAAGTTGTCTCTACATAACTTCCTTGGCATAATATGTCCATCATGAACGTAAGAAGGTAAATGGACACAAAGAATAATATATGAAAATGCCAATAGTTAAACTTGCGAATGCAGAAAGTTAATCGTGTAAGTTAGATTTTTGTTTAAACAATTTTTCTGATACATCGGTATTCCTCACGCAAAATTTGTTTTGGGCAGGCGAGGTTCTTTTTGGAACGACTCAAACGAAGACGCTAGTTTCCTTTACGATAGTTCGAGTCGACCGACTATTGAATGTATGCGGTTCCAGGGTCCTTGGTGCAGCGCACTTGTCTCGTGAAGTCATCGAAAGCTTATTTTCGGTCATATATAGCCTTTCTTCATTTTGACAGTTGGCTAGAAAAATTCATAATTCATCTCATAATATTATAGTTTTTTTTTTTTTTTTTTTTTTTTTTGCTGTCTGTCGCATTAAAATATATATTCTGTCTAGAAACTCGTCCATCTGAAAAAAGGTAACTAACTGCTTGGCTGTATTTCTACGGTGAAATTAATTTTCATGACGTTTTGTATGTATGCAGTTTACTAACAAATTAGTTTTGGTGTTTCCGTCATATTTTGGTTTAGAAATATGTTTTCTCATAATAGCAGAAGGAAAAACTGGCCAATGTTGCTGATAACAGAGGTCCCACGGTTAACCTGTTTATCTATTTGTCATATTACTTATACAATATATATACTAAATGCCAATGACTTCGAGCTATATTTGTAAATCAGTTGCACTGAGATAAGATTTGTACCCATGCCCATATCGTAAGAATATTAAGGTGTTTGGTAGATATATATACGTACATACATACATGCATACACACTTTATATTATATATATAATATATATATATATATATATATATATATATATTATATATATATATATATATATAATATATATATATATATATATATATATATATATATATATATATATATATATATATATATATATATATATATATATATATATATATATATATGAAATCAATAGAAGGATCCACAGTAATATCCTTGTTTATCCAGATGTAAATATTTCCATAAATAAATCATCTGGATAAACAAGGATATTACTGTGGATCCTTATATATATATATATATATATATATATATATATATATATATATATATATATATATATATATATATATATATATATATATATATATAGAGGGTGACTGGCTCTATGTAAAGATGCAGTCCAGTGTTGTGTGTGTTACATATTCGTAGCAACAATTCACAGTAACTTTCTAGAGACAATTAAATCAGGAATACCACAAATTTAATTGCTTATACAGAAGTGTGTGCTACTCATACCAAAATTACGTATAACAATTTGCGTACACCTCGTAAATTAAGATACGTCATGTGCACAGGTGATGTTCCCCTTAAACTGCAATGGCTAATGTAGCGTAAACTGTTTAGTCTAGCCTGATTAAACCTAATTTAGTATTTTATCCAAATCACGGTAGCGAGAGCTTTTAATCAAGTTTCCTTTCTACATCGTAAAATGCCGGTATACAATTATTCGCTACCTAACTTTGCCATGGAACTACAATGAGGAGGATTTGGTTCCTTCGCTACTCCTAGTCAGATGGGTGGAAAAGCGAATGATATTATATTTTATATTATTAATAATTTTTTTTTTTTGGTCTATCACAGTCCTCCAATTCGACTGGGTGGTATTCATAATATGGGGTTCTGGGTTGCATTATTATCCTTATTATGATTTATATATATATATATATATATATATATATATATATATATATATATATATATATATATATATATATTTTGGTCTGTCACAGTCCTCCAATTCGACTGGGTGGTATTTATAGTGTGGGGTTCCGGGTTGTATCCGGCCTCCTTAGGAGTCCATCACACTTCTTACTATGTGCGCCGTTTCCAGGATCTCACTCTTCTGCATGATTCCTGGAGCTACTTCAGCCTCTAGTTTTTCCATGTTCTTTTTCAGGGATCTTGGGATCGTGCCCAGTGGTTCTATGATTATGGATACAATTTCCACTGGCATATCCCATATCCTTCTTATTTCTATTTTCAGGTCTTGATACTTATCTATATTTCCCTTTCTTTCTC
>NC_061100.1:31103870-31146288 GCF_015104395.2 Macrobrachium nipponense
AAATATCGAAAATAATAAAACTAGGCCTCATTATCATTGAGTACCCCTTCGAAAAATATGTATACCCTCGTGATAGAGACTTCCCACCACCCCCCCCTCTCAAAAAAGAAAAAAAATAATAAATCTATCACTCCTTGTATTGAATGCAGATCTTCTATTTGTTTTTTTAACCAAAGCTACAAAAATATCGAAAATAAGAAAACTAATCTTATTGCCAAAATTATCTTGAAAAAATTATTCATGTCCTTTCCCAATAACAACAAAACTCGCTCATTCGTCTCGGCCTTGTAATACAATACAGGCAGCACCTTTTCTCCAGGAGTTAAAAATATGATCACGATCAACACTGTCAATTATTTACTGAGTTATAGGTGTCTTGCACTCATCATAGTAATGATAGACACGTACACATATATACATGTAATATATATATATATATATATATATATATATATATATATATATATATATATATATATATATACATATATATATATATATATATATATATATATATATATATATATATATATATAATATATATATATATATATATATATAATAAAAAGGAGCCCGTAAAACAACAAAATATAGAGACAGGTAGATGAATGAGAAAAGTAACAGAAAAGGTGGTATTGACACCACCCGAATTTTTGCTTATAGAATGATTCCCCGAAAGAAAATACGTTATTAGATACACATAATTCAACTAACTTTATTATTTTGTCTAGCGCCAATGGGAAATAATCTGAATAAGGAGAAACTTTTTTCCTCAAAAACTGAAGAACGTCCTGTACTGATACTTTTCTGAACAGGGAATCTACGTCAAGGCATAAAAGTTTTATGTGAAGTGATATATGTGCTTCTCTGAATTTGTGACAAAAATCTTCTGAATGTTTAATGTGACTGGAAGAAAAAGTGCCTTAAAATGGGGAAAGGAGGCAAGCTAATGGCTATCATCAATCTACGGGGGACAGGATATTTCTTATTAAGGTCAGTTAAAGCATTTAGTAACACTCCTTTTAGACATATCTCTTCACGGCTGTAGTTTTTGTCCGATATAAATTCATCAAAAGCCACTCGGCCAGAGTTTGCCGATATGCAAAACGCACATTGGCTCTAGTGGGAGGACGGAAGTGGAGATTCATTTCAAATTTATCCCTCGATTGAACAGATTGGTTTAGTCAGGATGACTATTTAGTTTTTTTTAGAATTTGTATGTCCTTGAACCTAGGTTTTTCAGTTAGATGAGAATTGCCATTTCAAAATTGTTATAAGTTATACTAGTCATTCCTAAGCAAAAGACTTATATTGTTTATTCACCGAGTTAATAGGAGACGTTGGTGTAATCATGACTGCTTTTATTTATTTACTTATTTTTCGATTCCAAGTGTTTTTCCCTCGGATGATAATTATTGTTCGAAATAAGTTATCCTTTTTAAGTTTTACTATTCGTTCACACATAAATGATATTCTGTTTATCCTTCAGCCCACTTAATAGAGCAGGTTGTTTTAATCAAGACGTTCTGTATTTTTTTTATTTAATGCTTTCGGTTATAAGTTTTTTTTCTTCTGTTAGACAATATACACTTGCTAATCATCATGATGCAACGATTAAAACTATGCTAAAAAATTTTGGAAAGCCTATTTAAATAAGGGAGTGAATTTTATTTCCATTTTTTTTGTTCGTGACTTTTACCTCAGACACCGTTCCATTCATTATCGTATCTCTCAAACCGTATGTCTTTTGTTTAAGAACTGGCAATAAAACATGAAATGGAAAACATATTTCAAATAATAATTCTTATCTAAATGAAAAATAATAGAACGCTAGGATCAAGAATATAAAGATAAATATAAGAAGCTCTCCCAGGAAAATGGGAAAGGAAAGATTGTAGTCCCTGAGCTTTCGTCTTTTTTTTTTTTCTTCTCCTTTCTGTGACTGTGATCAGGACTTGTAATAAAGACGAAAGCTCAAGGCCATACGAGCTTTCTTTTCACCTTTTCCTTCGAGAGGTTCTTATATTTGTAAGTCACGAGACCATAGTGGTATTGGATGAATATAGAGATAGAAAAAAATACAGTCGTGTTGATTAATTTAAACAACCTACCCTGCTTATTTGGCTGTGGGATAAACCTTTATATCTTTTATTTAGGAAAGAACAATAAAATTTAAATGGAAAGCGTATTTCAAATGATAATTCTAATCTAACATAGAAAAACGTAGAATGGAGAACATAAAAAAAAAATCTCATTGGAGAATGAGAGTAAAACTTAAAAAAAACTATTTCAAATAATAATTCTCATCTAATGGGAAAAAACTTAGAATTGAGAGCATAGATCATTAAAAAAGACGAAGAAAAGTCACAATGATTAAACCAACCAGCTCTATTTACTTGATTAAAGGATAAACCGTAGTTCTTTTGTTAATGAACGAATCACAAAACTAAAGATGGAAAACATATTTCTAATGATAACTCATCTAAGTGAAAAAGCTAGGACCGAGAACGTAAAAATAAAAAAAAAAATAAAAAGTCATCTTGATTAAATCAACCTGCTCGTTATTTACTCGGTCGAGGGATGGATGTAAAATGAATCTCTGTTTCCTTCATCCCACTCGGGCCCAATGTGCATTATGCATATAGGCAAACTCTGCACGAATGCATTAATTGGGATCTTGACTCAGAAGGAGAAGGGCAAACTGCCTCAGTTTGTGTAGGATTCAGGACCCTTTATTATTATTATTATTATGCTTTATCACATTCTTCCGATTCGACTGGGAGAGGGAATTCACTCGGTATTTCAAATTACTTGACGGTAGGGACTAGCTAGAATCCATTCAAGGCGCCATTGTTGGAGGGCTGAAATGCTCTTACACTGTAAACGAATATCAGAGTCAAAAGCGGTCCATTCTTAATTGAAGGCAAATATACTTTTCATACGAGAGAAACTCAAACGAAGGTAGAAAAAACGGTATTTATTTATATAAAAAAACATCAGACAATACGAAGGTATATGTAGAGGTATACATTCTTCTAACTTGCCCCGAAATCTATACTCCATCACCGTCTTGTTTCATGATGTACATAGCATTCCGTTAAACTTATGAAAATCAAAATAGAAATGTTTTACGTAGAAAGACGCTGATAAAAGTCTCTGCCCTTTTCCTCTACACAACTGTCATGGCAGAGGTAATTAAAATAAAAACTCAATACGTAAGCATATCTACACAACTATTCCTAAACCCCTTCATCTCAGGGCATGCTTAGAACTTTTCTAGATCAGAGACGCGTGAAATAAGCGTCAGACGAATGTTGTCTCTTTGAAGGAATCCCAGAGGCGTTTTTGTCACATAATTCCGTTAAAAGTATGAGAATTTTTATTTCGTGAGAGCTGTGTTCGCTCTTAATAATTAAAGAGAAGTAAAAATATTCTTTATGAAGGGAGATTTAATCTCTTGAGCTTCAGTCCTGGCTGATAGTCTCAAAAACCTAAAAATTATCACCTGACTTCTTCATTCATGATTTGTAAGTGTCTAATTAGATCTCTATTTTCACGTCCTTTCGTCTGTCTATAAAGAAAAAGGAGAATTGAAATTATTCTTTACGTAGTAAGCTTTCATCTCCTTCGCTTCAGTTCTGCTTGATAGGCTTAAAAATCGGAAATTATCAACCGACTTCCTCATGAATTGTAGTTGTCTAGTTTGATCTCCATTTCGGACAATGACGAGGAAATTGTTGCAAAAAGTGAAATATGAAATCCGTTCTTCAATTACACACTAATTCTGCGAATTGCGACTGACGGGCTTTGCAGAATCTGTACTTAAGCAGGTAAAATAAAATTAATATTCCAAACACTATCCACTTTCTTAGTGACCTCAAGAGGAGATCAAGTTATAGCAGAGGATTCATGTCCACACGCGACCTGTTCCATCCTTGGGTTCATTTCCTCCACTGATCAGGAGTCGGGTGTGGGTGGGGAGGGGGGTGTTGGTGGTGGAGGGTACCGTTTCAGGACTCGAAGGAATTTCTCCAGACTGATATGGATGTATTTTTTTGTCAGGGTCGGGTGAGTTCGACCATTATGGTATTCTGTAGTGTATGGAGATCTTTCAGCTGCTTCCTCTAAATGGTTATGTAAATAGAAATAATAATTTATTTATATAGAAACAAATAAACAAATAGATAAATAAATAAATATATAAATAAAGAAAATAAATAAATAAATAACCTAGTGAATTATATTTTCTTATTTAAAAAGAAAAAGTGGGTTTAGATAAATTAGAACCCTCTTAGCATGTCTGCCATTTTATCTGTCTTCAGTATAAAAAGAGAGACAGTCACGAGAGAGAGAGAGAGAGAGAGAGAGAGAGAGAGAGAGAGAGAGAGAGAGAGAGAGAGAGAGAGAGAGAGAGAGAGAGATAAAATTTCTTGGGTTTTACGTAAAATTAGTAAACCAGAAAATTACTTAAAACCTGTATAACGTAATTATTGAATTGAATGAAAATATTAACAATTAATGTTATCCTTTATACATCGTCATATATTTCAGATTTCACGTTCTACAAGAAATTCCTGCTCGTATTCAGAGCACTGCTTTTGGTCTTATGAAGATGTAGGATTGCTCCCTTGTTTTTCATATCATGATATATTCGTCGTTCCAGCCAAGAAAACGTTCGATTTTCAGAGCCTCCGATGAACAAAATAGAAAACAACAAATAACACTTAATCCCTTATTCTTAATCCCCCATTGTCTCTCTTTACAAAGATGAATCAAGAATGTTTTGGAAAGCGAGAGCGGTGGTTAATTCTATACTTGAATTCGAAAGCACAGTTAATCCTGCTCGTCAAAGCACTTGATGCTCTCAGGGGAGGGATGTTTCTGCTTCAGAAATAGCTCAAGTTGAGCAATCCTGCTAATTGCTTAACAGTGGTTGTTTAGTCAGACTATGATAGGATGGAGAACACAGTAATACGTATTCTCTATTTCCAGACTGGGTTGAAATTTTGGAATAGATGACCCACACTCTACGTACATCTGTTTCCCGTAGAGTAGTGGCTCTCAATATGTTTCTACTCATGGAGTCAGTAATATAAAAAATATAGAGGAACATTTATGTTTTGATTAAAGATAAATAAACCATAGACAATAAACATTTTGGACTGAAATGTATTTCTTATACAAGAAATGCAACATGGAGATAGTAATTTTATTTTTTATAGGGATAATACAGTAAAATGTTTCAGTTACTTCTCTGGATAAAACTGTTCCCACTGCATTTCAGGAAACATAAGAATATATGTACTGATCTCCTCTTTATCACCAAAAATAGTGAACTCTGTGGACCACCTAAAAGTCACCTTGGACCATTAGTGAGTTAAGAACCACCAGCTGACAACTATTGCCTTTGTGGCACTATTACAACTTAATTATTGATAAAGGGCTTCCCTCCCTTTGACCCTCAAAATACAGGCGAAGATGCAATGCATTACTACCCTGATGCTATTCTCCTTACATTTTAATGCCTTTTTATCTTTTTAATAGGTGAGATCTCTCCTTTGTGTATTTCCTTTTACCCTCTCTTACTGGCTAATGAGTACCATATTCTTTGGAAGAAGCTTGAATTTCAAGTTAATGGCCCTGTGCTGTGGTGGACTTGTCCTTTATGAATAGTGACTTTCATCTTCTAAATATAATAGTGATAATTTTCTTTGAAGCTTAAATTTCAATTTAAGTCAAGGTGAGCTTGGCCCATATAAATATGGTTCACCTCCTGAATATTGATTATGATAATAGAAAGCATCTTGCCAAGTTACCATTCCTGAGTCTTACCAGGGATTAGGTAGTCAAGTGATTCAGGTGCAATGCAATACGAGAAGACGAATCTCATTATGGCTACACCAAAGCATCAGCATTGTTATTTTGACTGCGTAAATAGGGTGATTGTTTGAAGTATATAGCACATCTCCTCTCTAGGTAATTAAGGCTGCCTGTTACTGAACGTTTGATCTTTCCCCTATTATTGATGTGTTGTTATTCTGGACAGATGTTGCCGCTGCGTTGTTTATATCCATGGTAGACAAAAAAGAACTTTCGAAATCTTTGGTGAATAGGATATGCTTATGTATCTTGTAGGTGATCAACTGCAACCCCCACACGTCCATATATATATATATATATATATATATATATATATATATATATATATATATATATATATATATATGTGTGTGTGTGTGTGTGTGTGTGTGTGTGTGTGTGTGTGTGTGTGTGTGTATTATATAATTCTTTTATTTATATGAATATAAAGTCAGACAAATAAATTCGACAGCTACCCTGGTGGTGGCTAGTGGTACTACAAGTTCACCTCTGCCCTGAGGAAAACCTGTGACTTTTGGTATTACATTTCTCTATATCCTGAGACAGGAGCTTCTAGTTAAGAGATCTAGACGCCTTTTGGAGAAATTATTGTTACCAACGACCCCCTAAGAGGTGGAATACCGCTCAATTGAGGCCAACGGGAACGACATAATAAAGGTCAGTCATTGCTGTCAAGCACTTTTGATTGGTTCAAAAATTGAGTTATGTATGGCTCTCCTCTTCATTATTTTCTGGTCGAATGGCGGGTATTATCTCAGCTACTGTTGTTACTCTCTGTAAGTTATTTATTTACTACACTGAAGAGCCTCTCTGGTAGTTAATTGTTCAAGACATTCTTCTCTCTGTTGCTGTCAGTCACTATTAAGCATTATATTATATTACTACCCTAAAATTTCACATTTTATTTTAGTAAATTCTTTAATATATTCTTATCTATTAATTTATCAATTCATTTTTTTCTTTTTTAACATCCGCTTTCAACTTTTAATATTTCCCATTGCCTTTTGTAACTTCTTTCAACTGAACACCAAACTCTTTGGGAGCTTGAATCTCTCTCTCTCTCTCTCTCTCTCTCTCTCTCTCTCTCTCTCTCTCTCTCTCTTTGAATTCATTTCTGTTTTACATTATCTCTCTCGCCCTTTGACTTTAATACGTTCTTTTCCTTTTGAAACTCTCTCTCTCTCTCTCTCTCTCTCTCTCTTGTTTGAAATTTTCTCTCATCATGATGTCATTATTGATTGATTTTTCTGTGTCCTCCACCACAACCCAATAACCTCTGAAGACCCTCTTCCAAACGGAGAATCAAAGAAATTAGCATATAAATAAAACAGAAGAATGCTCATGCCTTTGTGATAGCATAGTCCGAAGCAAGGCATCCCTTGGTTGCTGGGAAGTTCATGAATGCATCAGAATTCTAGTGGGAGGATGGAGATGCCTTTTGTGTACATTGTGTTTCTGCCTGTTTTGTTCTTAATTTTATATTCTATTCTATTCTCTCCTATTCCGGGTATCTGAAGTAGGCTGTGAAACGTGTAATTATTCGGAGAGTGATGTTTGCTTTATTTGAGGAAACTGTACTAAAAGATTTAAATCTTTCAGCTGGCACATCTTCTTGTAGATATTTCTTCCATAAACATTCCGTTATGTGAATATGAGTATTGATATATATATGTATATATAGTATATATATATATATATATATAGTATATATATATATATATATATATATATATATATTATATATATACTATATATGTATATATAGATATTATATATATATATATATAATTATATATATATAAATATTAATATATATATATATATATATATCTAATATATATATACACATATATATATATATATATATATTGGATAATATATATATATATATATATTATATATATATATATATATATATATATATATATATTATATATATATATATATATAGATATATATATATATAACTAACGTAATGAAACCGAGACAGATAGTATGTAATTATAGGACAAAAGACTATTTTACTCTTTAATTTATTTTACTTATAGCATTACAACCAATAGCAAACCGATAACATCTCTGCAATCACCCTTGCAGCTTAATCAGAGAAGAAGAAGGACCAAAGGTGATATAAAGAACGGTCCCCGTCAACACCGAAGAACGCTTCAAGGAAACTTGACAGGAGTTTGACAGCTGTGACGAACTGAAAGCTTAGAACAGATTAAAAAATTGTAAAATAGGGAAAATTATGAATTGTGTGTTTATTTGTATGTATGAGAGAGAGAGAGAGAGAGAGAGAGAGAGAGAGAGAGAGAGAGAGAGAGAATGCTCCATCAATAACATAACAGAACCCATAATAAATCCTCGACGAAATAGCCTAGCCAGATTCATCACATGGCAGTATTTGCTTTGACTCTCTCTATGGACGTTATCTTGCCCCCAGTACTATTGCCTCTCTCTCTCTCTCTCTCTCTCTCTCTCTCTCTCTCTCTCTCCACATGAGGAACCGCGGATGCCTCTCTCGTTCCTTTGAGCCATGCAAGCATATCAGGGCCATTAAACCTGTCGAGATCTTTCCCCCAACCAATTTCAGTGTCAAAGTTGAGTCGGTGCGACAGATGTTCTGTTTTCTCCAGTTTCTGCAGCCCCTCCCATTTCTAGTAAAGATTGCTTTACTTGCTTTTGTCTCTCTCTCTCTCTCTCTCTCTCTCTCTCTCTCTCTCTCTCATAGTTTTTTATTCTTGTTTTAAAGTATCTCTCTCTCTCTCCTTCAACTTCATTAAATAATTTTCTTCTTCAAGATGGTCTCTCTCTCCTAAATCTATTATTGTTTTTTTGTCTCTCTACCTCTCTGTCTTTGTTTTTCCCCTCTCTCTCTCCCTCCAAAATCTCTCTCTCTCTCTCTCTCTCTCTCTCTCTCTCTCTCGCTTCTCTCTCTCTTCTTCTCTCTCTCCTTGAATCTCCTAGTGTCTCTCTCAGTATCTCTCTATCTCTGTCATTGTTTCATCACCCCCCCCCGCCAACACCCCCACCCCCTCTCTCTCTTTGACCCAACAGAATCTCATATAAATCGTACCAGATAAAAGGCTTTACGACCGTTGCAAACATAGCATTCCTCTCATTACAAAGACACGAAATGCCAATGAACACCATCAAAGCTTGTTTTGACATTTGAATGATCTCTTCAGCCATAAAGTATAAAAAAAGCTTTGTTGCTCTTAATCAAGGAAACAGTCGCATTCGTTCTGAATATCTGGGTACGAAAAATCTGTAATTAAACATCCCTTTTTAATAGAAAATACAACAAACCCACATGTTTGTGGAAAAGCAGATTAGATGAGCTAAAAGTAGTTGATCGTCTCTGATGACATCACCCGTGAAAGGCTACGATCACAAGTGAGTGCGGTTAGTCACTGGTATTTTTACAGTGGAGTTAAAGATGAGATGAGAGCCACTTAGTTGCTTTTTATTCAAGTTTGTAATAAACTTTAACAGACAGTTTGGCAAATGGCCTAATTAGCTTTGCTTTCAATGAAATAAATAAGGTGTGAGTGTGACTATCTGTAAGTGGAGTGTTTAGTTTGTAAACAAGAGCACTGTATCTCTCTGTCTAGTATTTCTCTTTGTAATCAGTTGCTCGTTTTTGTTTAAAACAGTTGCCAAAGTGAATTGGAAACCAGAACTAGTATGAATTAGTTCTTCCTACTGACGTGTTCAAAAAAAGCCAAGAGATTTATACTTATACTTTAGTTGAGCAGGATTACTAGTTATTTAATAAACCAGTTTTAATAATAGAAAAAGTATTCAAATATCCGTAAGTTTATCTCGATTTTAGTTCTAAGGAAACCTCGATTCAATGCAGTAAAAAAAGATCTAAATCCAATTTAGAAGGCGTTTGAAAAATGTCTTTCACAATATGTAAACCGCTTTGAGTCTTTGTGAGAACCAGTACAACAAACACTATAGTACAGAAGCAATAGGGTTCAACATGGAAAAAAAATGCAGAAAGCTGAATTTTTCACATAAGTTATCTGAAACCTTACTAAGTTCAGTGGAATAAAGTTAACCTAAATTAACCTTGAGCTTGCTGAAAAATCCAAGATGGCGGCTGCGATGCGGCTAATTTTCGAAAATACTCCTTTAGCATTGTTTAGTACTTATTAAACAAGGAACTTTGGTGCGAAAAACTCATATTTAATGTGATTCCTATTATTCAATGTAAAGTTTACATTTTCTGGCCTTTAAAATCAAAATAAAATGCAAATTTTCACATCACAAATATTGAAATAAACCGAGAAAAATACTTTTGTCGTTCATTATAGACACAAGACTCATTCTTAATGTGATTTCTCTAATTCAATGTAAAGTTTGCATGTTTTGGCCTTATAATCCAAATAAAATATAAATCTTCACATTACAAATATTGAATTAAGCAATTTTGTTATTTATCTCGTATTTAATGTGGTTTCTTCTATTCAAAGAGAACTTTACATGTTCCGAGATTTAAAATCCAAATAAAATACAAGAGTTCACAAAATATCTACTGAATCAAGCATAGTATAAACCAGACTCCTATATAATGTGATTTCTTTTATTCAGTGTAACATGTACAAGTTCTTGCCATTAATAACCAAATAAAAAAAATTAAATCATATATATTGAATTAACCAAAACAAAACATATACACGTATTCACAGGTTTCATAGTATTTTCTCATCCTCATCACCATCTGCAGGCCAGGAATTTGTACATGTCTGACCTATGCATGATGAACACGTGGTTGTGCAAAACATTCTTGCTTTACGGCACTTACACCTCTTCGCACACCCTCCCTTACATCCACAGGATATAATAAGCAGCACTTGCTCTGGGGCTACAGGCCTATCAGTGAAGACGGGAGTCAGCACGTTACCTTTGTAGTATCAACCCCAATTTGTAGGATCTAGCTTTCCAGGATTTCCCAGCCACTCTTGTATTGTAAAGTAAGTCCTATATGAATGGTACTTAGCTGCTGCAGAGGTTGGGGGGAGGCTCTCTAGCTTAAAATTGCTGCTCATTTTGCTCACTTTCTGTGTGTACAATATGTACCGAGACTTGTCAAGAGATGTTGATTTATTACACTTGTAGAGATTTGATAAAAAATTCCCCCAACCCTAGCTATCTCATCATGACTTGAATCACACTTTTTAAATTTATCAAACATCTCACACTGGCTATGGTTCTCTAAAACTGTAAGTGCTCGTTTCTTTCCAATGCTAAAAAGGGCAGACACCGTATCACATCCGGTGATTGCATGGGCTAGAAGAATGTGTCGACGGGACTGATGTTGCATTACCTTTTGCATACCACTGATCTTATAGACATTATTACATGAGTACATCATATATACCTTCTTATATGTTACTTTGCCAATGAACATTACTAGTAAATCAGTGTCAGTACCTACTAGTACCACTGGGCAATCAGTGTGGACCTCTGCGTAACTAGTGGTTGCTGGTCAGTATGTAATCAGCATCTGCCTCTGCCTGTAGACATTTAACTCCTTTACTTGAGAGCTGAACTATAACCTCTTCTATTAGTTGTGACTTGTTTGTTCTATTGGCCAAGAATGAACGTTGATTAGTAGTGACTGGGTGTTCAAGATCAACAATTATATCTGCAGAGACCGTGTAAAAAGACTACGTCGGTTCTGCTCTGCAAATTTTGTTGATGTAGCATAATACCCATCAAAACATACTGTGCATTTACCAAAGGTGTTTAGTACGTATGATACATATGTGCTACAAACATCACCATATGTGCAACCATCCACATCTGTTGCCCAAGGAACACTTTGCAGTAGATGTCCACCATCGACAATGTAATATGGATTTTGAAGGTCATCGCTTGAGATGGGTACAACTGAAGCTTTTATGAGACTTGCGAGATTACTTTTAGTATTCTTTCGCATCATCTCTTTATCAAATAATGCAGGAGGCTGTTTACTAAACTCATGCTGAAGGTAGACTTCCATTTCAGATTGCTTTTCTATAACACATGTAACACGCATGAATAATAGTGTGGAATCTACCTCTACCACTTTGCCACGGACTGTCACTCCATTGGTGGCTGCTCCTATTGATGTAACTCGATCATTTCTATTGAGTTTAACATCTGCAAAATTCTTACCTGTCACACTTTCAGCTGATTTCCTTCCCATCTCAAAGGCACACTCAGCATTGGCAGATGTTGGTGCCACGATACCAGTTGCGAGCGAGATAAGATTTTCACTGTGCTCACCTGTGTATGAGAATGGCAAGTGGTCATCAAACCAATTTCAAAAAAGGATATAGTGTTTCCTGTCACGTTCAGTCATGGAGTCTCTCATGTCAGTGTGTTGATCACTTGTCTGAGAATAAATTCCACAAAAATCTTCAACTACCTCACATATTGGAATAGTCTTTGGCAGGACATGAATTATCCTTGCCTGAGTGCTGCTTGTGATGCCACGGCCATGCTTCAAACCTCCACGAGTCTTCAACATCCGCATTAAAACTTGTTCTATGGTCTGGTCAGTAAAATTCCCAGACCAGAATCAGTCACTCCGGCATATTGTCCAGTATCCAGATTCTGTATATGTAACGTACTGATCCTTGTCCATGATGGTGGGAGCTCTTCATCTAGAGTGTGGGTAGAGACATGGCAGACTTTGCATATGCTAGGTGTCCACCAGAATGGAAGAAGGGGATCATTGCATTGACACAAAATAGATGCATTTCCCAATTACCAGTACGCTCAGCGCGTAGAAACAAGAGCATTAGATGTATCATCTTGACATATTCAATCCACAGTTTTCCTGTTCTTGAGTTTGTAGTCAGGTTATGTTCTAGATCATCTAATACATTTGTTAGATGAGCCGCAGAGGAGTCTTGTTGAAGAGTCCCAACCTCAAATTTCCCAACAAGCAGCTTTTCATGGACAACTCTGAGATGATCCAAGTTGAGTGTGTTACAAGATGTTGATGTATGAAGCATCTTCCTAACAAGAGAAGGGGCTGTCAGCATGTGTGCTCGGAGTGCACGAGCATAAGCATGCCCAGTCAGCATGTGCTTCACTGTGTTGATTCCATTGACAGTCTCCCATAGATCAGACAGCCCACCTCCCCTGAATTATATGTCCAATTGACACCCATATATGACATTAAAAGATGGAAGCCACCTAATCTCACTATAACTTTGGTAAGTCTGCAGATGCTTGTACTATTTCAACTGCTTTTCTGGTATAGTGGCTGATCAAATGTGACAGGGATAATATCCCAGGCCTGTACTTTTTCCGACACATCCTGGGCATAGCAGAGGGCAGAGTAAAGGGTGTCTGGATGATTTGGACTGTTATTAATGAATGGCAAAATGTCTATTCTGCTTACATCATAGTGAATTTGCTTCATGAGAGTTTGATTGAAACCACTCCATAATGGGCACCGTGCAGTCTGTGTTACATGGAAGCTGGCCAGATATTGTCTAAGGTTATACCTAATCTCAAGAAGGAATGGTTGGTACTGAAAGGTTCTAGTGGTTTGATTAATACATTTCTGAGACCTGGTACTTGTGGTTTTTTGTATTTTTTGGTGGGCAATATTCAAATCTACCAGCATCTACAACCGACTGAACTTGTGTTGATCGAGGCAAGTTTTCTTCCACAATCTCTCCAGCTGGCGTTACACCTGCGATGCCTCCCAAAACATGCCATGTTCTAAGTCCAGTCAGTGTATGAGTATCAATGTTTGCATTGTCAAATACAAAATTCACAAATTTGTCAACCCATTCATACATTTTCTCTCCTGCAGGCAGCATTGCACTGTAGAGGCGTAATACTTCTCGGTAATCATCTGCAAATGCTAGACTGCTAAGTAAATCAACTAATTCACGAGACTCGAATTTAGCATTACAGTACACTGATACTCCTAAGAGAATTGGAGAGAGAAATGATCTGGGACGTGCAGCTGATGTTATACTGTGTGATATTGCAATCCTACGGCGTCTGTCCTTGATGAGATGACTAAGTAACCTTAATAGAAGTTGAGAAACACGTTCTTCCATCTTCTCATAGTTGCTCATCTCCAAAAATTTTGGATACTGGGATTTATCATATATGGTTGTCCTTATTTCATCTTCTATGAGAACTCCAGCCATGTCAACAATTTCTTCAGGTGTTAGTCCAGTATTACTGTAATGTCTCAGTATATTATTGCTCTCATTCAGAAATGTATAAATTGTCTCTTTACCTTGCTCGCACGTAATAATCATTTCATCTTTATACCTATCTTGTAGTTTAGACTTTAGTTGTCTCGCAGTGTACACTTCACCATCTCCAGAACAATCCTTCAAAAGACCCTCTAATTCTGTCAAAGCGTATTGGTGGTCATCATTGTTATCTAAGAGCTCACAAAGTTTGTAAAATCCTACATTTTTCTCTTCATCAATTGACCCTATAGGACGACCTTTAGGCCTTTTTGTGGAATTTTGCACAGATTCCCTACCCTTGTGAAAACTTACCTGACAGTCATGGTGATATTTTACCTCAGCACCAACTGTATCTCCAATGTTTTGAATAAGCACATGTACTTCATTGCCCCATTTATCAGAGCGTTCTATGCATTTCTCTTGTAATGAGTGGATAAAGTCTTCAGTTCTCGATTCATGTATTTTATCACGTCTCTTAAGACGTTGTTTGCTTATCATAGAATAGTCAATACACTTTCCACAATACACACACTGGTTTCGTAGGTCGAAATCGTCTGTCTGGGACCTGCGAATTGGTGCCTTGTACTCTGATCTTTTACCCGAGTTATCTGATTTCTCTCTTCCTTTTCTTGACATTTTTAGGCAAGAGATAATTCTGTCTACATCTCTTGTGTATAGGAATTGGTAGTGTTCTGTTACTAAACAACTGGTACTAACACATCCTTCATTTCACTGCTGATTGCTAAGACTTTGTCCAATCCCTTTTGACCCATTGCACCCTGATCCATGTCAATGGCTTCATTGCAGAAAACACACATCGGCATCTTTCTTCCATCACTCATACCTTGAAACAAAGAAAAGTTTCTGATGTCAAACTAAATCACTGGTTCTTAATTTGTAGTTTAAAAATAATTCTCATTCGCAGATTACAAATAATTTGGAAAACAATTCCTTTGTTACCGAGAGATTGGATATTTAGAGCACAATAAGTAAGTCTGAATACAATTAGTCTTTACCTAATGTAGTTTAATATATTATATTATATTATATATAAATATTATATATATATATATATAATATATATATATATAATATATATTATATATATATATATATATTATCTATATATATATATATATATATATATATGTTATAAAATACAAAGGTGAGATATTTTGAGAGATTTTGAGATGATACCAGATGAATATAAAGTACCTGAACAGCCTTGTCTGATGAAATGTGGTGTAATCACGAAGGATCTGTGTGGTAGACTAAGTGTCTGGGAACGGCTCACCAGTGAGATACGGGAAGTAGCTTATACAGGTCCAGGACGAGTTCACTTTTCCACACCACCCCTTGCAATGGGTATCACAGTGTATTAGGGAAAGGGAGGGGGTATATGGTATATGTAGGAGAATTGAAAACAGGAGTTAGTAACGATTACAAATCATATTTTGAATTGCATAAAATCTCACACCACGTTATTTTGAGGAAATAAAGAATTTTTTTTATATTAAAGTATGACTAAATGGGTAACATATCAAATAAATGACATGAAAAATGTTCTTTCCACTGCTTAAAACCTAATTTGTAAAACTTTTTCCCCCATTTTTAGCGTTATTAGCTCAGAAAGTGGGTTCCGTACTAATGGCAGACATCTTGCACGCCATTTTGAATTACTCAGCAAGGTCAGGGTTAACTTTGGTAAACTTTATGTCATTCAACTGAGGAAGAATTGAAGTATCATCAGTAAAAAAATCAGCTTTCTGCATTTTTTTTCCAAGTTGGCATGTTTTAGGACCTAATGCTCCTGTACTACTATCCGTTCTACAGTTCCCAGACACCGACCAGTTAAGAGAAAGTTAAGCAGATAACGGCTAAACAGCGACAAAGCTATCGAAGTACTTTTTGGAAAATATTCAAGATTGCGTTAGATTTCCCAGTTCTTACACAACTCAAGGTAAGTAAAGACTCGGCTCTTGCTACAGGAACGAGCTGGGACTGTGTTCCTGTCTGTATTTGAAGATACCAGCTCTTGTTAAACTTCGATCTTTAACCATTTTTTTCCGCTTCCACTTTTTCCTTTTCATTCTGTTATCAACTACTAATTATTCCCTTTCCTTTTTCTCTGTCTCTGTCTCTGTCTCTCTCTCACACACACACACACACATACACACACACGCACGCACACACATATATGTATATATATATATTATACATATATATATATATATATATATAATATATTTATATATATATATATATATATACATATATATACATATATATATATATATATACTATATATATATATATATATCCAATATATATATATGAATAACTGATCACGAAGTATATAAAACGTAATGCTATGTATAAATAAAGGGTTTTGTTTGCTACAAAGGAAAAAAATGAAAAAGCGAGATTGCCCATTCGTTTAACGTTGGCCAGTCAAGTAAAAATGTTTTTTGTACGTATTAAGTAGCATATGTATTCAGTTAGAACAGCCCAGACTTCAAATGCACTGTTTATCCATCTGAGTGAAAAAATCTCATTGTATTAATTGGGGTGATACCTCGGTAATTGCTAAATCTAATGATTATGTTTCAAGAAATTTATTGGAATCGGCAATTATACAAATCACTAATAAAAACAACCTAAATCTTAGTCTGGGAATGTACCATTTGGACCCATATATTTGTAAGATGTTTATGATGGACCTTAAAATAAATGAACAACTAATAAAATAGTCCCACATGTATATAGTTATTATTTTTCTTTCTCTCTCTCTCTCTGGTTCGATATTCTCTCTCCCTCTTTCTCTTGCTCGATATATATATATATATAGATATATATATATATATATATATTTATATTTTCTTTCGTCTTTTCATTAATAATAATTTTTGTTGGGAAAATTTGTGTTAAAAATTCATGATATTAAATTGTATATGCTCCCGTATTTTTTTCAAAATGTATTGTTTTCTGGAAGAATCACTTGTTTACTGTGGGTATCCTTCAAGGTGTAGCTAGCCTCAGGCGGCTCCTCCTTTCTGTAGAGTGAAAGTTGCCCTTATGGCTAATCTTGTAGTGTCAGTTTGTATATTAAGCCTTCTTTTGACTTTGTTGTTCTCTGTAAAATCAGTTTGCCTCAGTAAAGGGTCCGAACAGGACCGAAAGTACTCGGCTATCTCGCTTTTTCATTTTTTTCCTTCGTGGCAAAAAACCTTTATATATATATATATATATGTATATATATATATATATATATATATATATATACTTAATATATATATATATATATATATATATATATATATATATATATATATATATATATATATATATATATATATATATTCATAACAGGGTGTGAGATATATATATATATATATATATATATGTATGTATATCACACCCTGTTATGAACCCTCTCCTCATACACTTTGGCCCGGGCTTTTATTACGGATTATATATATATATATATATATATATATATATATAGATTATGACAGATATAGTTAGGATATATAGATATATATAGATAGATATAGAGATATATGATATATTAGAGTATATATTAGATAGAGGGATAGAGATATAGTATATATATTATATATAGATATATGGTATATAGATAGATATATATCTATATATATATATATAGATATTATATTAGATATATATAGTTATTATATATATATAGATATATATGATATAGATAAGAGATATGATATATAGATATATAGATATAGATGATATATAGCTGATATAGTATATATAGATATATATAGAGATATATAGATATATATATTATATATATATAGTATAGATTTATTTAGGGTATATATATATATATATATAATATATATTATAGTATAGATATGATGGATATATACTATATATGACATATATATAGATATATATAGATATATACTTATATAATAGATATATATATTATATATATATATATATACATATATATATATATATATATGTTATTAAATATATATATATATATATATATAATGTCAGATTTTAATATAAACAAACCAGCAAAGCAATGGTAAAAAAAGTACCTGATCTGTAGTAGGTGGCTTCTTCGTTAGCGTCGGTAGAGGAACTCTAGCCTAAGCTGTACTTTCGGAAATAACGAAAAGAGTATAAAGGATATATGTATAATAGGACCGTGTACAAACATGCGACGAATGTGGACGGTACCTTAACGCCAGCGGGAAGAACCCTGGCGCTTACAAAATCTCCGTAGAGGTCAAGTAAGTAAGGCGCAGTTACGCACTGTTCCTCATGGAGAGCTACAAATGCGGGTTTGAACCAGTAGGTAGTTCCTTTCAAACAACGGATACGACAGCAGTGTCATTGGATCATGCTCATGAAAAAAGTGGGATGTGTATACCACCACACTAGTGACGACGTCTACCCACCAGGAAACATGATTTTATTGAGCGACACATCACAGCCAGTTGAAGGATGAGGCCTAGGCCATAAAAAGGATACTTGCCAATGGTACAATGCCTACGAATCTTAACGAGTGTTTATCTTTGCGTATCTACTGTCGCCCGAACCCAGTCAGCACCTTATAAAGGTAGAATTGCCCCACCTCACGTATTGAGTTGTGGGAGTCGACCTTGGTAGTATATAGATTTAAATGTACCGATAATTGGCGATTATTTTATTTATTATTATTAATTATTATTATTTATTACCATTATTATTATAATTAATTATTATTATTAGACAAATGAAATATAGGCGAACTACTCGACCCAATTGAGAAACAGCAAAATTAATAATTCAGTGTTATTGATATCCGATTCTCTTACCTCGTTAAACCGAGCGCAAAACTCATCAGGTCAAAAAGAACGTATCACGAAGCTTTATAAATCTTCTCTTCTATTTCATCACGAGAGAAGGAGCCGCATTTTGCCTTCTCTGAATCACAAGACGAAAACACCTTTGATGTCTCCCTCAGTGTGAGAACACTCGTCAAACTCTTATTACACGCTTTTATGACTTACAAAAGCTTTCACCCACACTGCTGTGATGGGGTTTCGTGTACTCTATATATATATATATATATATATATATATATATATATATATATATATATATATATATATATATATATATATATATATATATATATATATATATATATATATATATATTCGTCAGTGTTAGTACTATTCACCCCATCGCTAACTCATAATCATTCCTTATTACGAGAGTTCCTTTGAACTGTCCTAATGTCATCGATTGTCATTTTTTTCCAGATTGTCTGCTGGAGTTTATGGCCAAGTCATATCCCAAGATAAGTGTTACGTCCCCGTGTTCGTTTCCTCGCGAGTGCCTCAGTGAATCTGTCGTTTTTAAAGTGATTGGAGATATCTGCGTTGCTCGTTCTTTCCAACATTTTTTCTAGACCACAGCTTGGATTGTGTTTGTCTTTAATTAAGCGTTTCAGGATGTGGAACATTTTCATTCGTTGAATGAAAGAACTTGAAAAGATAGCTCACCCCTTCTCTTCATTAATCTCATAATTATACTAGGTAGATTATCTCTCTCTCTCTCTCTCTCTCTCTCTCTCTCTCTCTCTCTCTCTCTCTCATCCTCCAGTTATTATTCGTACTAAGGCATTTTTTTCTTTTTCATTTTATTGCTCTTTCCATTCCCCTTTTCTATGGTCCTTAATTGCTTCATTTCCTCATTCATTATAACTATGACTCAGATAAACAAGGCACAGTGTTCCTGATAAAAGGCTGCAGTCTTATTTGAAATGCTGTTTGACTATGTCAGTCTCTCTCTCTCTCTCTCTCTCTCTTCTCTCTCTCTCTCTCTCTCTCTCTCTCTCTCTATTTTTTACTTTCTCTTAAATAAATAAAAAGACATCCTACGTGCCAGAAGTGATAGACCAAATGAGGCAAATAAAAATGTGAAAATAGACTGATGAACAAGAGCTCAGTAAAATACATTTCTCAGCTGTCGACGTGTATATCCTGCTACCCAAATATTTATTAACTTACGTAGATTTCGTTAATCCTTAATTTTCACCCTGACTATTTTTAAAACGATTCTCTGCTAGTGTTAAATACGTCTTGCAGTCTTCAGTACGAACTATTTATTCTTAAGCTCTTGTGATCTATTAGCTGAATTCTTCCAGAACCAAAAGGTCAGTTGATTAATTTTTCAAACTCCTAATTTATTATTTTCATTCGTTCTACTTTCTTGTTTTTTTAGTACCACTTTCGTTCGTTTTTTAGCTCAAGTAAACTAAAATCTCTCGGAATTTCTTACTGAATGAACACGACTGATTAATCTTTGAAGCACTGGAAGATTTCGGTGTTCATCTTCCATGCAAATAGCGCCTGGACTGAAGGCTCATCGCAACTTCAAATTAATACTTAAGGGCGTACAAAGCTTCCCTCTCCAAGTTAGTCTAGACATTTAGTTAACTCGTGCAGTCAGTTGTGTTTGATTTTCTCTCTTTCTAAAGCGTAGATGTCATTAAGTTCCCTAAAGTCTATAACGCTTGAGCCTTCCTTGTAACTTAACATCCGGTTGTAGAGAGCTAAATAATCTAAGTGTTAGAGGTATGAGGAGGCTTACGAGTTTGAGCAAAATAAAAATCAATAAGAAAATTGATAAGGAATACCACAAAGTGGAGAACAAAGTAGTTATTCATAGCAGTATATTAATCAAATGGCAGTGATTTGTTTAGACAGATATTAAAATTTTCAAATTACGTACACACGGATAATAATTCTGATATATCAACTGTCTACAACAGAGCAGTGTCGAAATTTAAAATTAAAAAACCACAAATTGCAGGGAAAATCTATTTAAGAAATCCACATACATACATGAGCCCCCTCCAGTGTATTGGAGACATTTGAATCTAACTGCATTATAGTACAATTTAGGTTTTAGTGTCTCCATACTGAAGATATATGTGGATATTTTCTTAGATATATTTTCCCTCCCATCTATGGTTTCTCAAAGTTTAATATTCCGGCACTGAACTGTTATCGATAGTCAATATACAAACAATATTGTCTGTAATCCTGGTATGAAACTTTCATATCTGTTCATAAAACGGAATTACTCTCGCAATAGTGGCATGTGCATTATTATTATTATTATTATTATTATTATTATTATTATTATTATTACTGAGATGGAGAAACAAATCTAGTTATGTAAATGTACATATATTTAAATTTAAAAGTATAGGGATAGCTTTCGGGAATCTGTTCTGTTCCCCTTATCCTTGTTAATTATTATTATTGATATTGTTATTATTATTATTATTATTATTATTATTATTATTATTATTATTATTATTATTATTATTATTATTATTATTATTATTATTGGAAAAGTAAATCCACATTAATATGTCTGATCTTGTTATTTAAAATACAAAGCAGAAAGCTTCCGAAGACCTGCACGGTCCTCCTTGTCAATCTGAATATAATTACTAACAGTGACCATACAAGAACTTTGTATTTTGACTAGTTTCCAAATAGCCTGTTTGATGATGTAGTTGGCTCTTCACGATATCCCTCATTCTCCAACGGCAAACCAGCTAATTGCCTAGATCTTCGAAGTGGCGCTTCGTCTCTTGAATCGTTTGATCTGTTGTCCATAGCAGCTTGGGCGCCTGCAACAAGGGACACGGGATGTGTCCCTGTTACCTGAACGAAAGAAGATGAGGCAGTGGCAGTATCAGAGGTGGCTAGATTATTGGTGTCATTACTATGCAACCTCTCTCTGTTATAATCTCTTATAAACTGACAGCAAATTATTTCATTTAAAATAAACTCTTCTTGCGTAAAGGCTTTATTGCCTTCCATAGAGAGACCCCTGTTAATAATTGCTCATTCAACTAACCTTCTAATACCTGTATCCTTACTATTGAAAATTACTTTTGACTCATTCCAATTTATGCAGTGATAGTCATTTAAACTATGTGAGACTAGTGCATTGGGGTTTTTCTTCACTCTTCGAAGATCTAGGCGATTACGAATTTAGCTGTTAGCCGTTGGAGAACGAGGGATATCGTGAATAGCCAACTACATCATCAAACAGGCTATTTGTAAACTAGTCAAAAACCAAAAGTTCTTGTATGGTCAACTGTTAATAATTGTATTGAGATGAAGAAGGAGGACCGTGCAGTCTTCGGAAGCTTTCTGCTTTGTATTTTAAATAACAAGATCAGACATACTATTGTGGATTTACTTTTCCATTTTATTTTATCAACTCATGATATTATGAGGTTTCTTTGAATTATTATTATTATTATTATTTTATTATTATTATTATTATTATTATTAGTTATTATTATTATTATTATCATTTTTTTTTTTTTTTTTTTTTTTTTTTTTTTTTTTTCTTTTTTTTTTTTTTTTTTTTTTTTTTTTTTTTTTGCTCTATCACAGTCCTCCAATTCGACTGGGTGGTATTTATAGTGTGGGTTTCTGTGTTTCATCCTGCCTCCTTAGTAGTCCATCACTTTTCTTACTATGTGTGCCGTTTCTAGGATCACACTCTTCTGCATGAGTCCTGGAGCTACTTCAGCCTCTAGTTTTTCTAGATTCCTTTTCAGGGATCTTGGGATCGTGCCTAGTGCTCCCATGATTATGGGTACGATTTCCACTGGCATATCCCATATCCTTCTTATTTTCTATTTTCAGATCTTGATACTTATCCATTTTTTCCCTCTCTTTCTCTTCAACAACTCTGGTGTCCCATGGTATTGCGACATCAATGAGTGATACTTTCTTCTTGACTTTGTCAATCAACGTCACGTCTGGTCTATTTTGCACGATCACCCTATCCGTTCTGATACCATAGTCCCAGAGGATCTTTGCCTGATCGTTTTCTATCACTCCCTCAGGTTGGTGCTCGTACCACTTATTACTGCAAGGTAGCTGATGTTTCTTGCACAGGCTCCAGTGGAGGGCTTTTGCCACTGAATCATGCCTCTTTTTTTTGTACTGGTTCTGTGCAAGTGCCGGGCATTCGCTTGCTATGTGGTTTATGGTTTCATTTTTCGTATTGCACTTCCTACATATGGGAGAGATGTTATTTCCGTCTATCGTACTTTGAACATATCTGGTTCTTAGGGCCTGATCTTGTGCGCTGTTATCATTCCTTCAGTTTCCTTCTTTAGCTCTCCCCTCTGTAGCCATTGCCAATTGTCACCGCTGGCTAGTTCTTTAGGCCTGTCTCATGTATTGTCCGTGCATTGGTTTGTTGTGCCAGTCCTCTGTTCTGTCTGTCTTTCTCCTGTCTCTGTATATTTCTGGGTCTTCGTCTACTTTTATTAGTCCTTCTTCCATGCACTCTTTAGCCACTCGTCTTCACTGGTTTTCAGATATTGCCCCAGTGCTCTGTTTTCAATGTTGACGCAGTCCTCTATACTTAGTAGTCCTCTCCCTCCTTCCTTTCGTGTTATGTATAGTCTGTCCGTATTTGCTCTTGGGTGTAGTGCTTTGTGTATTGTCATTTGTTTCCTGGTTTTCTGATCTATGCTGCGGAGTGTTCTGCCTTCGTCCATTCCACTATTCCTGCGCTGTATCTGATTACTGGCACTGCCCATGTGTTTATGGCTTTTATCATATTATCATTATTATTATTATTATTATTATTATTATTATTATTATTATTATTATTATTATTATTATTATTATTATTATATTATTATTATTATTATTATTATTATTATATTATTATTATTATTATTATTTCTACTACTGCTACTACTACTATACTACTACTACTATAATTATTATTAATATTATTATTATTATTATTATTATTTTTTTTTTTTTTGTGTGTGTGCTCTATCAGAGTCCTCCAATTCGACTGGGTGGTATTTATAGTGTGGGGTTCCGGGTTGCATCCTGCCTCCTTAGGAGTCCATCACTTTTCTTACTATGTGTGCCGTTTCTAGGATCACACTCTTCTGCATGAGTCCTGGAGCTACTTCAGCCTCTAGTTTTCTAGATTCCTTTTCAGGGATCTTGGGATCGTGCCTAGTGCTCCTATGATTATGGGTACGATTCCACTTGGCATATCCCATATCCTTGTTATTTCTATTTTCAGATCTTGATACTTATCCATTTTTTCCCTCTCTTTCTCTTCAACTCTGGTGTCCCATGGTATTGCGACATCAATGAGTGATACTTTCTTCTTGAATTTGTCAAACAACGTCACGTCTGGTCTGTTTGCACGTATCACCCTATCCGTTCTGATACCATAGTCCCAGAGGATCTTTGCCTGATCGTTTTCTATCACTCCTTCAGGTTGGTGCTCGTACCACTTATTACTGCAAGGTAGCTGATGTTTCTTGTACAGGCTCCAGTGGAGGGCTTTTGCTACTGAATCATGCCTATTTTTGAATTGGTTCTGTGCAAGTGCCGGGCATACACTTGCTATGTGGTTTATGGTTTCATTTTTCGTATTGCACTTCCTACATATGGGAGAGATGTTATTTCCGTCTATTGTTCTTTGAACATATCTGGTTCTTAGGGCCTGATCTTGTGCCGCTGTTATCATTCCTTTAGCTCTCCCCTCTGTAGCCATTGTCAATTGTCATCGCTGGCTAGTTCTTTAGTATGTCTCATGTATTGTCCGTGCATTGGTTTGTTGTGCCAGTCCTCTGTTCTGTCTGTCTTTCTCCTGTCTCAGTATATTTCTGGGAACTTCATCTACTTTTATTAGTCCTTCTTCCCATGCAGTCTTTAGCCACTCGTCTTCACTGGTTCTCGATGTTGACGCAGTCCTCTATACTTAGTAGTCCTCTCCCTCCTTCCTTTCGTGTTATGTATAGTCTGTCCGTATTTGCTCTTGGGTGTAGTGCTTTGTGTATTGTCCATTCCACTATTCCTGCGCTGTATCTGATTACTGGCACTGCCCATGTGTTTATGGCTTTGATCATATTTCCGGCGTTGAGTTTTGACTTGAGTATCACCTTGAGTCTCTGCATATATTCTTTCCTGATAGTGGGGTCAGTGAGTCGCCCTGGAAGATCCCTCTCCTGATATTTACCTCTGCTAGTCTTATTCCAGAGCTTGTAAGTATTGTATTCCAGTTGCGCATTGTATTTTTGAGGAAGCTGATGGTGTTTTCTTCTGCCCCATATATTTTCAGGCATTCTATTAGCCATGTGTGTGGTATCATGTCGAAGGCTTTCTTATAGTCTATCCATGCCATGTTTAGGTTGGTTTTCCTTCTCCTACTGTTCTTCATTACCATTTTGTCTATCAGGAGCTGGTCTTTTGTGCCCCTACACTTCCTTCTGCAGCCTTTCTGTTGGTGGGGGATGGTGTTTGTCTCCTCTAGGTAGTTGTATAGCCTTTCACTGATGATACCTGTTAGTAACTTCCACATTATTGGTAGGCAGGTGATAGGCCTGTAGTTACTGGGTATATTTCTCTTACTCATGTCTTTTTGTACTAAGGATGTTCTTCCTGTGGTCATCCATTTGGGTGCTTGGTGATTTGAGATACAATGCTGGAGTTGTTCTGCTATTCGTTGGTGTTTAGGGCCTTGAAGTTTTTTAGCCAGTATCCAAAAACTTCATCGGGACCTGGGCTTCCAGTTGGCATTTTCTTTAGTGGTGTCTGACTGTGTCTGTCGTGATCTCTGTGAATCTTTGTTTTATTCTCCCTGTTTCTTCTTCCTTGACTTCCTGGAGCCATGTTGCATGTTTGTTGTGTGATACCGGATTGCTCCATATGTTTTCCCAGAGTCTCTTACTTGCTTCAGGAATTTCTGGGTGGTTGTCTTCCCCTCTTAGTTGGCTGTATAGTCTTTTCTGGTTGGTTCCGAATAGTTTGTTCTGTTGGTATCCCTTATTCCTGTTCATGTACCGTTGGCTTTAAGCCTCTGTTTTACATCTTCTATTGTGTTGTTTAGTCCCCTCTCTTGTACTTTGTATTTCTCGTTGAGTTCCTCCCTTGTTTTCATGCTTCTTAGCCTTTTTTCTGCCATCTCTTTCAGTTTACTCAAGTCAGATCTCATCACCATGATTTGCTTTTCCAGGCGCCTTTTCCAAGGAGGTTGCTGTTTTGGTTTCTGTTGGATTGGTTGTGCTGGTGTTCGAATCCCCATTAGTTCTGCTACTAATCTTGCTCCTGCATATGTCAAGTTATTTGTTTCTGTGATACTGGTGGTGTGTATTATGCCCATTATTTCATTGACCTCGCTTGTTTTCTCCCTTAATTTCTTGGTGTTGTAGGCTTTCATGGAGGGGATCTTTGTTCTCTCTGTATCTGGCTCCATCCATTGTCTAATCTTTTCTACCCATTCCGTCCTCTCTGTTACTTCGTCGGTGTTTCTTCGCGTGTCGTTGTTTGATACCTCATCCTCCCTGTCGTCTTCTGTGGCATCGTCTCTCAGTTCGTCTTCGTGTAATTCGTTGTCGTGTGACATTTCCCTTTCCAGTTCTTCTCTTTCTGTTGGAGAGAGCCAATTCTTTTTCTTTATGTTCCTTACGTTGGTCATGCCCAGCCTCTGCTCTGTTTGGAGGGTGTTATTCCTCTCATTCCAGATGTTGACCAATCTTCTTCTATATCCTCTCTCCGTCGGGTTGCTTCTGATGTAGCATCTCCATATTTCCTTATTTTCTTCTCTTGTCCATTTCTTCTTTTTTGCCTCTGTAGCTCCAATCTCAGGCTGTTGATTATTGTCGTTGTGGTGATCAGTTGCTGGATGACGACCTCCAAGTACCTGACCGTCTTCCCCTTCAATTGGGTTGAATACCTGGTTGCCGGACGAAGCTCCTCTGTTGCCAGAGGTTCCATTTACTTCGTTGTCGTTTATTCCTTCATTTCTTTCCATCATTGCTGAGTTTTGCTATTTAACCCATAGCTGGACCCTACCTCATCAGGGATAGGTACTCATTTACAGCTGTGTAGACTGAGGAAATTATGGTAAAGATCCTTTCCCACTGAATCAACGCCGAGGAGAGCGGTCACCCATCCAACGACTGACCAGCCCCAATGTTGCTTAACTCCACTTAAGTCTATTGACGACCTAACCCACTCCTCCACGGCACCACACAATTATTATTATTATTATTATTATTATTATTATTATTATTATTATTATTATTATTATTATTATTATTATTATTATTATTATTATTATTATAGCAGTAGTAACACTTCTTGAAATCATAGCATAATCCTGCCCCTACAAAAGGAAGTAAGACCAATTCAGTCCCTCAAACCATAACTTGGAATCCACGACAACAATAAAGATCACTTTCCAGGGAATCATAACTATAGATAGGGGAGAATGGCACCATTATGATCAAAACAACCCAATGTCTTAGTTCTTCTTCGACCCCCGAAGTATCCTTCCTCTCTCTTTATTCCCTCTTTCCAAAAGACGCCCAGGCGATATATCTAACGAGAGCGCTGAAGTTCCTTTCGTGTTTTTGAAAGTGAAATTACGTTAACGAAGCCAGGAAGGAGTGAGACGGGATCTCAAACTCTGGCCACAGGGTGAGTTCTGGGACCTTTGATAATGACATCACTCAGCGCTGAAAAGGAAATTGAAAATATAAAGGAAATTAACAGGACGATAATCTCACTGTTGCACTATGAAACAAGTGTCAGGAAAGTAAGATGGAAGAGTGAGAATATGAACGGAGGTAGACTAAAATGCATAAAAGAGGATGCAAGCTAAGGCCAGAGGGTCGAAAGGACGCTACAAAGAACCTTAAGTAAAGCCTACAGTGCGCCGTGTCAAGTGCACTGTTAGAACTGTTCTTCCTTACGGGGAATGGTATGGAAGTTTAAAAGTAGTTTAAAACGCAAGTCACGAGTGTAGTGATCTCATTTCGCAGTATTAAAAAAGTTACTTTTTTTTTCAACGAATTTTACAATAAAAAAAAAAAAACGAACTGAAATGAACAAATCAAGAGAATATTTTTTCAGCCACTTCATTTTTGACCACTGGCTGACAACCACATGATGAAATTAAGCGAGAAAAAACAAATATTCACATTTACATTTTATTTTTCACGGCTAGTTTTCCGTGCAGTACTGAAATTTGTAGTTGCCTCCATTTATTCATGGTGGCCTTTTGCTTTTTATGTACACACACACACACACACACACACACACATATAAATATAAATATATATTATTTAATTTAGTAAATTCTATAAAATTTTAGTATATAATATTCAATATTATATATATACTATATATATAAATTATATATTAGATATTAAAAAATATATATATATATAATATATAATAAATTATTAATAGTATATATATATAAATATAATATATATATATAATATATATATATTATAATATATATATATATTTATATATCTATATATATATATATATATATATTATATATATTATATATATATAGATATATATTATAATATATATAGTATTTATATATATATATTATATATATATATATATATATATATATTAATATATATATATATATATATAGATATAAAAATAGTATTAGAATTATATATTATATCGTTTTTAAAATTTTTTTAAAAAATATGATATATAATATATATACATATATATCATATAATTATATAATTTCTATAGATATTAAATACATATATATGTATATATATATTATATATATATATATATAAAAAATATATTTATATATATTATATACTATATCTATATAGTATAATAGATATAAAATATTATATATATTATATATATATATATGATATCTAGTATATATATCTATATAGATTATTATCTATAATAATCTTTTAATATTAGTATAATATATATCTAAATATATCGAATTTATATATTATATATATATATTATATATATAATATATATTAATCTATATTTCATATATATATATGTTTATAGAATGTATATGATATATAGATATATTAAATATATTATATCTATATAAGATATATATAGATATAGATATCATATGTATAATGAAATATTGACCAAACGACCTTGTTTCTCTTTACTGGTTGTTCATTTTTATAAGCAACAAATATATCGGTCAGAAATATTTTTTTAGAGACTTCGCCTGTCAAAAAAAGGATTTCCTGTTGCAATGTCGCTAGGACTGGTATAAAACATGTACTTTTTTTATCTTTATACGAACTAAATTTTTCATGCCCACATATTTTCCTCTGCAATGAAAGGAAACTGATCTTAATTAATTATCCACAGCGAAAATTTTTTTAACTTATCGTATAAAAAATAAAAGCCATAACTTACTGAAAGTACGAGTTATATTTACTCGTTCTATTCGACCGACGTAATCTAATGTAAGACTTGAACCAAAAAACAATGATATATCGTCAATCTAATATGCTAGTATTGAGATCGAATTCTACCGATTAAAACATTTGTCGATAATGAAGTCTTATACATTTCGATAAAGGCTTTCAAACTTTACAAACCACATTCAGTCCAAGGACTAAAAGGCAATACACTTCAGGCATATGAAAGCTCAAGGCAAAATCCACTAATTGCAATATGAAATTTTCAGTGAAAATAAACTTCCGAATTTCCTATACAACTGCTGTAGCTGAAGACTGTATATCGGAAAATAATAACCGGGTCTGTCTGTCTGTCAGTCATTCTATCTATCTATCTATCTATGTACAATTACACGCAAACTCAATAAAATTGTACTTCATCTGAGCAGCTGATTTTCAGGTTCAAAGCAACACTAGTTTTTCCAGGCTATTTTTCAGGGATCCTAGGATCGTGTCTAGTGTTCTTATGATTATGGATACAATTTCAATTGGCATTTTCTATATTCTTCTTCTTTTTCTTCTTCTTCTTCTTCTCCTTATTATTATTATTATTATTATTATTATTATTATTATTATTATTATTATTATTATTATTATTATTATTATTATTATTATTATTATTATTATTATTATTATTATTATTATTATTATATTTGCTCTATCACAGTCCTCCAATTCGACTGGGTGGTATTTATAGTGTGTGGTTCCGGGTTGCATCCTGCCTCCTTAGGAGTCCATCACTCTCCTTACTATGTGTGCCGTTTCTAGGATCACACTCTTCTGCATGAGTCCTGGAGCTACTTCAGCCTCTAGTTTTTCTAGATTCCTTTTCGGGGATCTTGGGATCGTGCCTAATGCTTCTATGAATATGGGTACGATTTCCACTGGCATATCCCATATCCTTCCTATTTCTATTTTCAGATCTTGATACTTGGAAGAAAAAACCCTATTAAATATCAAGCAAAACCCCAAACTATTATACTCATATGCGAAAAAGATGAATAAAAGAAGAATAGAAATAGGCCCTCTGAGAATTGAAGGGAGATTAACGAATGAAAAAAAGGAAATTTGCAACATACTGGCAGAACGAGATAGAGAATTCACCCCTAGAATAAAAGAAATAATGAAGATAATGATATAGAAGTAAGGGACGAAAATGTGAATATTTAGCTGACATAGAAATTAATGAAGCTGATATTGTGCAGGCAATTAATGAACAAATTAAAAATGGAGCTGCTGCAGGGCCTGATGGAATCCCTGCTATTTTGTTAAAGAAAGTAATTCATTCTATCGCAAAGCCACTTGCAATATTATTAAGACAAAGTGTAGATACAGGCAAGATTTATGATGAGCACAAATTAGCATATATTACCCCTACTTTCAAAAGTGGATCAAGACTTGAGGCAAGTAATTATAGGCCTGTGAGTCTAACATCACATATTATGAAAGTGTATGAAAGGGTAATGAAGAAAAATATTATGAAACATTTAATAAAAAATAATTTGTTTAATATAAGACAACACGGTTTCGTACCCGGAAAAAGTACACAAACCCAACTGTTAGTCCACCGTGAGAACATATTCAAAAATATGAAAAGCGGAAATGAAACAGATGTGGTTTATCTAGACTTTGCAAAAGCTTTTGACAAAGTAGACCATAATATATTAGCAAAGAAAATTAGAAAACACAATATCGTAGATAAAGTAGGAAGATGGTTAAAAGAATTTTTACACAACAGAAAACAGATAGTTATTGCAAACGATGAGAAACCAAATCGGATGAAACCAAGGTAATATCCGGTGTGCCACAAGGTACGGTGTTAGCTGCAATACTGTTTGTTATTATGATTGAAGACATAGACAGTAATGTTAAGGATTCGGTAGTGAGTAGTTTCGCTGATGACACAAGAATAAGTAGAGAAATTACTTGTGATGAAGATAGGAACGCTCTACAAAGAGACCTTAACAAAGTATATGATTGGGCAGAGGAAAATAGGGAATGGAATATTTAACTCTGATAAATTTGAATCAATAAATTATGGAGACAGAGAAGGAAAGCTATATGCATATAGGGGACCTAATAATGAGACAATCACAAATAAGGAAGCAGTTAAAGACCTTGGTGTGATGATGAATAGGAACATGTTATGCAATGATCAAATAGCAATTCTTTTGGCAAAATGTAAAGCAAAAATGGGAATGTTGTTACGGCACTTCAAAACAAGAAAAGCTGAACATATGATTAGGCTTTATAAAACATATGTTCGTAGTCCACTTGAATATTGCAATATGATATGGTACCCACACTATCAAAAGGATATTGCACAAATAGAGAGTGTACAAAGGTCCTTTACAGCTAGAATAGAAGAAGTTAAGGACCTTGACTACTGGGAAAGACTACAATCATTAAAATTATATAGTCTAGAGGGAGGAAGAGAACGCTACATGATAATTCAGGCATGGAAACAGATAGAAGGAATAACAGAAAATATCATGGAACTAAAAATATCAGAAAGAGCAAGCAGAGGTAGATTAATAGTGCCCAAAACAATACCAGGAAAAATAAGGAAAGCACACAGGACATTAATCCACTACGCACCAGCATCGATAATGCAGCGTCTATTCAAGCCGTCTTGCCAGCTCATCTGAGGAATATATCAGGAGTGAGCGTAGATGTGTTTAAGAATAAGCTCGACAAATATCTAAACTGCATCCCAGACCATCCAAGATTGGAAGATGCAAAATATACCGGAAGATGTACTAGCAACTCTCTGGTAGATATTAGAGGTGCCTCACACTGAGGGACCTGGGGCAACCCGAACGAACTGTAAGGTCTGTAAGGTAAGGTAAGGTCTCCTTTCTTTCGTGTTATGTATAGTCTGTCCGTATTTGCTCTTGGGTGTAGTGCTTTGTGTATTGGCATATGTTTCCTGCTTTTCTGATCAATGCTGCGGAGTTATGCCTTCGTCCATTCCACTATTCCTGCGCTGTATCTGATTACTGGCACTGCCCATGTGTTTATGGCTTTTATCATATTTCCGGCGTTGAGTTTTGACTTGAGTATCGCCTTGAGTCTCTGCATATATTATTATTATTATTATTATTATTATTATTATTATTATTATTATTATTATTATTATTATTATTCAGAAGATGAACCCTATTCATATGGAACAACCCAAAATGGGCCACTGACCTGAAGTTCAATCTTCCAAATATGGCGCTTCCTAGGAAAAAGTAACTGGAGGTAAAGGGACATACAGAAAGAATAAAAAATAATAAATAAATTATTCACTGAATACCTGAAAATCTATTAAAACGGAAGGTCAATACTATTCATTGAGTCATGCATTGTATCTTCTCTTGAACTTTCGAAGTTATATGAGGACCTTTTTTATTTTTTTTATTTTATTTTTTTACAGTTTCCAAATGATTTTACAAAGCCGGGGGAACTAGCAGCCATCGAGAAAAAAAGCAAAAGCAGACAAAAAATCAGAGAAGAAGCCATTAATGGCCTTTAAAAATGAGACGTTCCCAAAATTCTGTCGCCTAGATTTCGAGAAATTCTCCTTCTCTTAAATCGTGGGATTTCGGAACTGAGGAACTCGAGATGCAATTAGAAAGAGCCGATTACTTGATAGAGTATTCATAACTCCCCTGTAATGGGGAATGCGACACATTTGCATAGTTTATTTTTTTTGTCTATTTCGCTTGACGGTTCTTTCATTTCATGGAGGTTTCGTGATTACGGGTATTTTTCTGTTCTTTCTGATGTTATCATTGTGGAAATAATTATGGAGATACAGTCTGAGTAATGTTAGACTTTTCTTTATTAAAAAGTCTTTACGTAGACATTGTTCATCGTAAAAAGCACTATTTATTTTATAAAGGTAATTCTAATATGCAATTGCAATATACAACATAAGGACCCCAGGTTTATTATAAATATTATTCAGATAAAATAGTATCGGAAAAATAAGTCATTAACTGATATTATAAACCTTTGATGACTGAAAATAGTTTTTTCAGTCATCAAATGTTTACTTTAATTTACAAAGCAGAATATAACTGAAAGTACCTGATATATATATATATATATATATATATATATATATATATATATATATATATATGATATATATATATATATATTTTAAATATATATATATATATAATATATAGATAATATATTATTTATATTAATATATGTAATTAATATAATAAATATATATATATAGTATATATATATATCATATATATTATATATGATATATATTATATATATAATATATTTTATATATATATATATATATATATATATATATAGTATATATATATATAAATATATATATATATATATATATAATATATATATATTATAATATATATATATATATATATATATGTGTGTGTGTGTGTGTGTGTGTGTGTTGTGTGTGTGTGTGTGTATACAAATATATATATAAAGGTATAAGCCACGAAAGAAAGTGAAACACTTATACGTTTATTTATGTATTTAATCACGTTTCCAAACTTTCTTGATTCAGTTATACATACATACACACACACACACACACACGCATATACACACACACACACACACATATATATATATATATACTACATACATACACACACACACACACACGCATATACTTACATACATACATATATATATATATATATATATATATATATATAAATATATATATATATATATATATATTATATATATATATATATATATCATATAGAATATATATATATATAATAAATAATATATATATATAAATATATATTATATATTATTATATATATATATTATATATAATATATATATTTTATATATATTACAATTCTAATCACTAGTATTAAAAATGAAACCCACCAAATTTTAAATCACCTACCTGCGAGAAACTTTCATATTATGTCATCGCCTGCTCATTGGAGCCCATCAGATCACGATCTCAAAAAAGCAAACATTAATAGTTTCTATTCCAACAAGTAATAAGTCGAACAGGAACACTTGCTAACTGACACAGGGGGGAACGAAACCTATTGATTATGGAAATGATGAAGGCTTCATAACTCAGCCATCTGTGTCATAGCCAATAAGCTCCTCTCTCATGAAGGAACATGGAGCATGATACTTTTTTGGGAGTAAAAATTCTATTTTTCTAATTAATCTTTGGCTTTATTAAATCTAGAGGGTGCTTTGCGACGACTGATTCTAATGATGTTGTTTTGGGTTGAGGTTAGAAGCTTTCATTTTAAGTTATCAAGCTTTTATTACAGCAAATAATGATAAGCTTTTTTTATATGCTTCATTTGCCAGAAAAATATTGATCAGAAAACGTATCAAATTCTTATATTTTCATTTATAATTGCTTAATAAAATTAGCTATGGAAGTTTTATTGTATTCCCACCTGAGCAAATGATCTAAAAATGAAATATTACAATACAAACTGCTTAGATGAAAGAATGATCTACGCATACCTGGTAACATCAAATAAAACAGAATAATACCCACAGTTGCGAAAGCTCCATGAAATAAAAGAAAGGTCAAGCAATCATTATTACAGGGGAGTCATGAATACTCCATTAAGTCGTCGGCGATTCCTAATTGCGTCTCGAGTCCCTCTGTTCCAATATCCCCAGATTTAAGAGAATGGGAATTTCTCGAAATTGCTGACGCCGGGAATTTGGAATCATCTCAATGTTTAAAGCCCTTTAATGATGTGTCTTTGTTCTTATTTTTATTTCTCGATTGTTGTAAACGCAATTGACTTTTCAATCTCTCTTGGAGATTGAAAGAAAGTTCTTGATATAACTTCCAAAGTTCAAGAGAAGATGTTGTGTGATTTAATGCATTTTTAGACCTTTATTAATTTATTTTTTTATTTATTTTTTTTTATAAGTGAGATCTCTTCTTTCTGTATTTCCTTTTACCTCCTCTTCTTCCTAATGAACACCATAATAGGAAGCTGGAATTCCATGTCAATCACCCCTGTGTTGGGCTTGTTCCATATGAATAGGTTTCATCTTCTGACTAATAATAATAATAATAATAATAATAATAATAATAATAATAATCGTACTTTCCTATAAAGATGTTTGTCTGAATTACGTCATAACAAAACTAACATAGATTTATTTAACATTTATATGCACTGCTTTTCAGCTGGTTTTTATTCATTATTTGCCATAATAAAGATGGTTAAAAAACCAGAAACGAACGTCAGTTAAAATTTCATAATCCAGCAGTACCGTTCATCACACAATACAAGCACTATACAAAACAAGGCACGAAGAATAACAGCAGAAAAGGGATCGAGTAAAAAGTTCACTACGCTTATAAATAATAGCGTTACACACAATTGCAAGCCAGTAGTTGGAGGACAAGAGAACGAGCAGTACGTACGCTGGGGTCAGGCGTGGACAGAGTTCCGTGGAAAGCGAGAAGCTACAGAGGAAACACAACACGACTATCTACTTCTCAAGGACTTACTCATCATCGATTAGATTAGAACGATGAAGAATTATTCATGCTACTGATTCTGGAATACCTCCGTGTCCCTCGGACCATGTCCGAGGCCCATTTATCACAAAACTGGATGAGAGAGAGAGAGAGAGAGAGAGTGCATCTATCTTTATTCCAGCCCGTCTTACAGTATCGCTTACCTTGTAGGACATTCTCTTTAACCCTTAACCCAGTATTCTGATTAACTTTGGTTTTTATGCTCATTCTACATCAAATATAAACTGGGGCAGGTTTTGAAATGTTTTGAAATTAAGCAAGATTCATGGAGGTTACAAAGAGTTACACGAGAGAAGACAATGATATGGAGTTTTTATAGCTTAGTTTTGTTCATTTAACTTTGTGTTTCTCTTAGAAAAAGCACATAACTGTTATCATTGTCAAGTCAAATTACAGAGATCACTGATAACTATTTCGGTATCAAAGTTATTGAATCAGATCTGATCCAATGAAAGTAACTTATCATTTCTAATAACGTTTTGCTTAAAAGGTAAAGTAATAATAAAATGTATTACTGCCCTAAAACATTACACCTGACACTTCAATAATTAATTTATATATATATTTATATCTACCTAGCTCTTTGTTTATATTTTCCTCTAATAACTGTTCTCTTCCTTTTATATTTCTTATTACCATCTCTGGTTGGCTTGTTCCATATGAATAGGGTTCATCTTCTGTATAATAATAATAATAATAATAATAATAATAATAATAATAATAATAATAATAATAATAATAATAATAATAATAATAATAGGGAAAACGCTCTATCACGAGAGTATATATAATGGTCTAAAGGGTCCACAATAATACAAAGTGTAAAGAGTGAGTCCGTGTATAATTTTGAAGACTTTACAGAAAAGTCTTCAAAATTATACACAGACTCTTTACACTTTGTATTATTGTGGACCCTTTAGAACAAAAATAATAATAATAATAATAATAATAATAATAATAATAATAATAATAATAATAATAATAATAATAATACATAATAATAAATAAAATAATAAATGAATGGTCATGTTTTTGTTTCTGAATGAACAATGAAAGCAATTTTTATTCAAAAGAAGTATGAGTCTTTATCTACTCATCTGTAGAACAATTATTTGTATAATTTTCATTAATTGTTACAATCACGAAGCATGATATTTATATTATGAAGATTTCTGTGGTAGTATTCACCCATTCCCCTAGCCCCCTACCCCCCTCAAAAAAAAAAAAAAAATCATAAGAATACACATCGAAAGAAACCAGTCATTCAGTCAAACGAACTTTTTTTCTTTTTCTTTTTCTCAGACTCCAAGAATCTCTCTCTCTCTTCTCTCCTCAATCCTCTCTCGTCTCTCTCCTATTCTCTCTCTCTTCTCTTACAAGACGACGTCAGTCCTTATCGATAATACATTATCAAGAATCGAGAGAATAAGATGCTGCAGTGCAACCTCCCACCCGCCCCTCCCCCACCACAACCCTCACCAAGTGGATCCTAACCTCTGGTAACCTCCACCCCCCCCCCTCCCCACAACGAACAAGCATTCCAAAACCCGTGATATTATCCCACTTCTCCAAAGCCAATTTTACTGCAAGGGCCAAAACCAGAAAACTCAAGGCATCAGCGAATCGTTAAGGATATCAAACGTCGCATATTCGTGAGATGAATAGAGAGAGAGAGAGAGAGAGAGAGAGAGAGAGAGAGAGAGAGAATGAACTTCAAGTGGCATATTCGTGGGAAAGAGAGAGAGAAAAGGATGAGAGCGAGAGAGAGAGAGAGAGAGAGAGAGAGAGAGGGGGGGGGGGGAGATAGAATCAGGCAGTTTTAAGTCACATATTCGTGGTGGGAAAAAGAAAATGAGAGAGAGAGAGAGAGAGAGAGAGATAAAATTGGGACTGATTATGCAACTACATGATATAATTCTTTATTCAGTAAATAGATCTAAATTTTGATTTGGTGTTAATGTTGAAATTTTTGGTAATAATTTATCTACATGATGTGATTCTTGATTCAGTAAAATGGATCGAAATATTGACTTACAAGCAATCAATGCCTTTAACAGTATTGGCTGATTATGCACTTACGTATAATATGAGGTTAAATGTCACATTCTAACTTATTTTACGTAGATATTTAGAAAGAGCTTTATTTTTATATATAATTACCCATACTTAACAGTGCATTTCTTTCTCCAACTCAGGAATTATTCAAAAGTATCTTCTTCAGTCAAGAGTAATAATTTACTACAACGTATGCTGTCCTTCCAATCGAGTGCCATTAACATTTTGCATAGTCCATTATCAATGCATTTCACAATCAGTCATCATGACAAGTACTGCCGAAATCAATGTTCTAATTGTTCTCTCTCCACTTGCTAGTGGAAAGAGAACATTTATCTTTCTTTCACGAGGTTCTGAAGACACATAAGGACTCTATTCCCTCTCGAAAGTACATTTCATATTTATCGGATGTTTTTAATTTTCTTTGCTATCAATAAAAGCTTGTAATTTTCACCAGGTTCTAATAATTCATATGCTCTTTATTCCACCACGAAATTGTTCTTCATAGCTATCATAGATTTCAATTATTTTCTCTTTCGTAATATACTTAATATAGATACTTTAATACACTAAGATTCATCTGGTCGTATGATCGGAGTCTTACACTTTGCTCGCGAGATCATTAATTATTTCTCTTCGTGCCAGGCGCTCAGCTCGCAACTATTCTCAAGTTGTTCGAACCGAGTCTACCCCTGATGTCTGTTGATACTATACAGACATCTGCATAATCTCTCGAGCTAACACTCGGAAAGTCTGGAGACAGTGGAATCCCATTTGAAGACTCTTGGTGGTCACCTGAGTGCAAAACACTTCAGGAAAGCCAATTTTATAGACATTTGAATTTAGTATTTATAATGTACATTGACTTTTTCTTGCTGAAAGACGGTCCAGAAAAGGAATTTAAAACGCTGAAATTCAATATTAGAGATATATATGTATATAATATAATATATACATATATATATATATATATATATATATATGATTCAATTAATATTTAAATCGTTTAATGCTAATGGTAGTGTTCTCTTATAACAATACCATTAAAGATATGCTAATTAAGAATAGTCTCGTAACAAATAACAACATTATTTACAATATATATATATTATATATATATATATATATTATTTATATATATAAAATATATAATGAATCAAGGGCCGCTTCGAATACCTTCTTTTCATACGCATAATTCGTCCAGAACCTTTTAGTCTTTAAACTTATTCTTCGCTTTGAAATACCCCCTAGAAATCGAGAGAAGTGACATTACATAAATGATAGGTTTGTTCCAATTAACTGTTTATGTCGTTTACAGGATTGGTCTTATTGCTGAAGGAAAAATATTCTCAGTCCGCAAAGTCTCAATGGAAGCCGAATAAAATTAGAACCATTTTTGTCTAAATTATTTTCCATATTATATGAATTCTACTTCGTGCTTGATAATAATGAAATATAAATTCTTTGTAACATTCTAACTCACTCGCAAGAGACGCCATCGTTTTTATCCGTATTGTCAAATACAAAACTCAGGCAAAAAAAATTTTTTTTATTTTTTCCTTGGCAGAGAGAGAGAGAGAGAGAGAGAGAGAGAGAGAGAGAGAGAGAGAGAGAGAGAGAGAGAATTGATTCATGTTCATCTTTATACTCTCAAATCTTTCGTGATCTGTCTAAAATCAAGTCTGAATTTCATAACAAGTCTTGATCTCACATCGCACAGAAAACATTCCCTGACGAGAACAAATGAACTTCAAAAATAATTTCCAATGAATTCATATAAATGCACTTAAATAAAATCAGTTTGTCACTGATGTCTTGTTAAAAAAAATTAAAGAGTAACGTTCCGCTGTGAAGAGAATCCACTAACTCGAAGACCGCCAGTTACTGTTAAGAGTTCTTAACCGGTATCTTAGTTTCACTGAAGAATAATGGAATAAGTGGATAGCTTAAATGACAATTCAGTGCATAATTATCAAGGTGTGCACGGAATTCATTCCTGGCTGGAATGATAAATTCCGTTTTCCTTTATCGTCGTTAGGCTACGGATATGGCTGGCAAGTTGGTTCTCATTATTTTTAAGTCGAGCAAAAATGCCATGAGAGGCAGTAATATAAACATTACCGTTTTGTTTTTTGAGCAGACTTAGGCGATGAATATTACTTCTTTGGAACATTTGTAATTTTACCTTTTCTCAACAATATACCATTTAAGAATTGGCAATAACTTTTACGTTGAATAACAAAAATTCACGTTTTTGTGGTGATTTTGATATATCGTTGATCTCTCTCTCTCTCTCTCTCTCTCTCTCTCTCTCTCTCTCTCTCTCTCTCTCTCTCTCTCTCTCCCTATCTAAAAAAAATCATGGATACCATTTTTAAGAGCCACAGAGAATCATGGTCGAAGGACAACACTGAAATACTCAGTTCCCTCTAAGTTTTCAGTTTTCTAGATAAACGCTGCATTTCCCTTTCCCAGCGATTCCCAGCTTTCCTCGATTACTATACCTCGGTAGAAGTTCATTTTGATAGCTTTCACAAAAAAGCTTCATCCTCATTCATCGATGACTTCTGTCCTTCGATATGAATGGAACATTGGTCTGAGCTGAGGCGTGAATCTAGTATTTCTCAGTATCTTGCTGTACTTGTCAATCATTGTCAGCAATGGACATTTTTAGCCTGGCAGTTCTGAATCCGTTTGAAATTCTCTTTTCCATGACAAAAAAATATATTTTGCAGATTTTAAATTAATATTAATATTAATTTTGATACCAATAAAAATGTATTTATACACGTAAATTAAATGGAAATAATCAGCGAATATTTTAGATATGCTCTATTCATTAACTTATTTTTCTTTTTTCAATCATTGGTATATCTTCTTTCTGTACTTTTATTTACAGTATTCCATCTGACATCTTCTTAACGAAGACCATATTCTTTGGATGCTTGAATTTCATGTCAATGGGCCCCAGTGGGCTTGTCTCATATGAACAGGTTTCATTTATCGAACGATAATAATGACAATTAGTCTGAAGTTGTTCCTTCTTTCATTAGTTGACGTTTACAACATAAAGTTGATTATGGAGTGATTTTAACATCCTGGGAATAGACAGGATATATAAGCTTGATGAAATGTAAAAATTTATAAACCTGGATGCTCTGTTCCTATCAGCTCCCATTTTCTGACAGAAACTTACTCCAAGGCCAGTTTATTGCATCTACTGATTTATGTATTATGAACTGCGATTTTGGTTTTACATTTTCCATAATCCTAATTCTTCTTTTCATTATAAATGTATTTTTTCCTTGTATATCTTGTAATTATGAATGTATTTTTTCCCTCTATTTCATGTCCGATATTGGTAAACGCAACTCAGTAATTGTTGAGATGCAGACTAGATTCGGTTGAAAAATACTCGATGTACATTTTCTGGTTTAAATCTACAGAAATCATTCCTGATCGCCAAGAAATAACTCCTTTTACGAAAAGATTATTTATGAAAAGATTATTTCCTGATACAGATTTATTCTGCTTAATAGCATCCTATATACAAAGAAAACCGAGTTGAACTGAGCAGGTGATGAAAGAATATCTAATTCCCAACAATATTCTCTGGTATAATGATGGCACAGGAAAATTTATATACATACCAGATAATACATACTTTCACCACCAAATGTAGAAGTAATTAAAAAATAGTTATAGCACACTATATTCACATAGAAAGTAGAGTTATATCCAGTCACGTGAAGTCAGTTTTATCATCAAATGGGATAGTCAGGTAGCTAAAGTACTGAGGTAGTACCAGGTTACCATAACCAGGAGACAGGTTAAAAATAATGTTTTTAATAGCCTGAGCAATTTAGCCATAATTATGAATAAAATATAAAAGGTGTTGATAAAATAGAATAAAAAAACTACATGAAAGGAAACTAAGGTAAAAATATATACATACACATATATACATATTCTTACGTATATACACAAACTGATTAATGTAAATGCACAGACGAACACTGAATTAGTAAATGTATTAGGGACGTATCAAAATATATTATATTATTTTAAGTAACTGATAAATGTTACGAATACGAAATATGCTTTAGTGCCTTCCCTAATCTAAAATGACTTACATTCCGTATTTACAACTACTAACACTAATTACGATAACAAGATAATAACAGCAGTATATAACATGGCATCCATTAAGTGATGAATATCAGATAGGACGCGTCGTAAACTATGCTCTAGAGAATTGCCTCATATTTCTTGAGCGAGGTAAAACATTAATTCCTCTCTCTCTCTCTCTCTCTCTCTCTCTCTCTCTCTCTCTCTCTCTCTCTCTCTCTCTCCTGAAACACGTATACAAAAAATACTGTGGAAATGGTTATGACTATTTCT
>NC_061100.1:31149288-31156788 GCF_015104395.2 Macrobrachium nipponense
GATTTTTCGTTCCCTATGAAAAAATAACCAAAACACTCATGGGCGACTTATCATATACTGATTACCAGCATGTTTGTAAACAAGTCACTAACTATAAGTGCAGAACAAACCTTTATAACGTTCAATAGGAGTTCAAAAGTAGCCAAAGTTTTATCAATGAAAAGACAAGAGATATATAATATAAGAATAGGAATTCTTTGACTTATCACCAAAATGTTGGAAACAAATGAAAGACTTATCACCTATATATCACATACAAGTTGACAACAAGTTAACGACCGTAAGTACAGAACGAAACTTTCTGCAACTGTTCGAGTATTCGGAGGAAGCACTGGGTAGGAGTAGCTGTAAGTCATTGACTTGTATCCAACCTGTTTGTGATATGCGTGTAAAAAGTAGCAGACGCATATTGAAGACATGTTTTGCTACAGTCTGTGTGCTCCCTCAGTTGTTTCGAATATCATTGTTCATATTTTACACGCTGACTTGTTGTCAACTTGTATGTGATAAGTTTCCAACTTCTAACATATGTTTCAAACTTGTATTTGACATGTATGCAATAAGTTTCCAACTTCTGACATACGTTTCTAACTTGTATGTAATATGTATGCAATAAGTTTCCAACTTCTGACATATGTTTCTAACTTGTATGTGACATGTATGCAGTAAGCTTCCAAATTCTGACATGTTTCTAACCTATCTAGTATGTGACATGTATGTGATAAGTTTCCAACTTCTGACATATGTTTCTAACTTGTATATGATTCATATGCAATAAGTTTACAAATATAAAATGTTTATTACATGTATGTGATATGTATGCAATAAGTTTCCAACTTCTAACATATGTTTCTAACTTGTATGTAATATGCATGCAATAAGTTTCCAACTTCTGACATAAGTTTCTTACTTGTATGTAACATGTATGCAATAAGTATCCAACTTTTAACATATGTTTCTAACTTGCATATAACATGTACATATGTACATGATAAATTTCCAACTTCTAACATATGTTTCTAACTTGTATGTAATATATATGCAATAAGTTTCCAACTTCTAACATATGTTTCTTGCTTGTATGTGTCTTGCATCCAATAAGTTTCCAACATGTGTTTATGACATGTCTCTTTATATTCCTTCAAATTACCTTCCCAGGCACAAAAAGGTCCTACAGGGCTTATCCCTCCAAAATCTCATTTGTCTAATGTGCTGGCTTCATTGTTTGAGGCGAAACTTACAAAAAAATCAATAGCCACTACGAACCTCTTACAAATTTTATGCTGGTGGTGCTGTTACCAAAATATGTTACAGACACTATGGTATATCTCAGATTGGAAATATTCGATTTTATGTCGATGTTAGAATTATCATAATTGATTTCTCACATGAATAGTATTCGAATTTTCTTTTTTTGTCAGAATGAAGGGTTTACATATTTGTAATAAATGGAAATTTAGAATTTGTTTGTCAGTTGAGTTTGAAATATGTAGCATTCGTATATATTTCATAGCAGAATTAGGGGTTTAAGTATAATAAGTGGGAATCAAAAACTTAGAAAATCAATTATACATTGCATAGGGTTAACTGAATTGTTTATGGTAAATGTAATGAACAACACAATATTGTATTTCATGTGCAAGAGACAGGTCTCTTATACAATTTTCATAATTATGTATGCTGCTTAATACATCAAGATCTATCATGAAATGCACACTTATGATATATATATATATATATATATATATATATATATATATATATATATATATATATATATATACATCATATATATATATATATATATATATATATATATATATATATATATATATAATATACATATTATATATATATTTTACACATCCAGTAATCACATTTTTCCCACACAAACAAGACCTGATACAAAATCTTTCCTTTTTTTGTCTCGGCTGTTTATTTTATTTTGGGGTGGGGGTGGGGGGGGGGGGGGGGGGTTAGTGAGAGACGGGTGGCTAATTCCCGGAATTACCACTTGTATCTGACCTTCAGTTACTCTCAAACTCTTGGCCTAACTAACAAAAGCTTTCAGTTCTTTCAGATTACAAAACTGTTTCGTATGTCTCTGTTACATTGTCTGTTCGTCTATTGTATATTTATAAACAGAGCAACTCATTAAACATCACATAAGTAGCTTATAATCATTAAGAAAGTTTTGAACTGTATCAAATTGTGTTAACAACAACGGAGAGTCTTAAGAGCGATTGTTTCCTTGTAAGCTTGGATGATTATAAGTAATCCAGACAAGACTCGTTAATTACTGCATTGTAAAACGACGTGGTAGGAGGGATACAAAGATTAAATACCAACTGTAATGAGAAAGTGATGCTATAGGATTTGCCTGGTCACTTTTCCTGGTCTAGAAGCTTAGGAACATTGAAACTATCTGATTTTCTCTTTTATTTATTTCCAAATTGACCTCCGTACTTATTGAGAGAGACATAACGATAGAGAACAGTTATCAGAAAATGAATAGAATAGAGAAAATAATCTTAGAATACACCTTTTCCAAATTCATCTTAAAATAAAATCAGAAAATATTTGGACTTATTTCTTGAAATTATTCCATGAACACTTACACTTATCCCAAAACAAACACTTGACACTTGAAATCAATATTACACCTTTAATAAACAGCCTCTGCGAATGAAGTCACCAACTTCGTTTAACTTCTCTCAAACTCATCAACCAATTTCATCTTTCACAATTCCTATTGTCACAATTTGAAATTGACTATTTGGTCTTATTACTCACTTTCTTGGAGACAACTAAGTTCTCAGGGCTACAAATCTAGCTCACTTTATTAGAATATTATTTTGGTCTCATGAAAATACAAATCCTACAGAGAGAGAGAAAGAGAGAATGGAAGGAGAGAGAGAGAGAGAGAGAGAGAGAGAGATGAGGAGAGAGAGAGAGAGAGAGAGAGAGAGAGAGAGAGAGAGAGAGAGAGAGAGAGAGAGAGAGAAAATGCATTGTTGTTCAATCTGGTATTGCATCCCATATCCATATTTAATTTTCGCTCTGCGTCACGCTGCCAGTCATATGTTTTCTTCAAACAGATTAAAATATTGAAACAGGTGACACTGCTGCATCCAAGCCTCCATGTTTTAGAGAGAGAGAGAGAGAGAGAGAGAGAGAGAGAGAGAGGAGAGAGAGAATATTTTCCTTTCTATTCTCAAAAGAAACGTTCTCATATCAAAGCCCATTCATCAACATTCTCTTATGCTCTTTTACTTCGTATCAGCTGGTGCTTTCTACCTCCTTTTGTTTTGTTTTCCCATTCCTCCGTCCTGAACGACTTCCAACCTACCACCCCCCCCCTCCACCCTTCCTTCCCCCAACTCCATCAGACCCAAAACCCCCGCCCCTATTCCAGCCCCCAACGGCCTCCAACATCCGCCCACCCGTAAGCATTAGTTTCTTCCCCAGAAGCTAAATGCATTTTTGAAAGCCACGTAACAGCTGGGACATCTTGTCGTTTATCTTTTTCTTGAAGTTTTTTTTTTTTTTTTTTTTTTTTTTTTTTTTTTATTTTTTTTTTTTTTTTTAACATGCAGTTTTGCAGTTTTCGTTTATCTACGATTTTTTTATTTTTTTATTTTTTCAAGTAACGTCTAAGAAATAGACCAGGAAATCGTCGGTCATGCAGATATTTTCAAAACATTTTTTTAAGTAACTTGAAATTTCGAAAACATGCAATTTTGAGTTTTCGTTTCCTTTGAATTATGTTTTATTATTTTTAAAGTAACGTCTAAAAAAATAGATCTGGAGATGATCAGTCATGCAGACATTTTTAAAACTTTTTGTAAGTAACTTAAAATGTTGAAAACATTCAATTTTGAGTTTTCGTTTTGCAATGATTTTCATTTTATTATTTTTTAAGTAACATCTAAGAAAATAGATCATGAAATGGACAGTAACGCAGACATTTTTAACACATTTTTTAAGTAATTTGAAATATAAAAAACATGCAATTTTTAGTTTTTGTTTTCTATGAATTTTGTTTATTTTCTAAAGAAATTCCCATCCCTAAAACGACAAATGGTTGCGTTCCACGCATTCGCATATTTCAAGGAATGCAGAGTAATTTGAAGTGATATGTAACAAACAACGTACACCATAGACCTGTATTACAAAGAAAACAAGGCGTGATCCGACCTCCAAACATTGCTAAATTCCTAACTTAACGTAAATTAAAACGTGCTAAAATCCACGGTCAAATATAGCCATGTTTCATCAACTAAAATTAAAATGAATATGCTATATTTTATGAGAAGTGATTTTCTTGTACTGTTTAACATGCACATTATTTATTTTTTTCATTTTCATTCTAACAGATAAACCATAAATATCCTATCCTAAAATTCCTGTATCTAAATCAACACAAAAAACCTTTTTCAGACGTTTTTAGGCTCTTAATAGACCTTTCCTAACCCCCACCCCAACGAGAACAACAACAACAAAGTAGTATGTAGGCTTACTCCCCGAGTAAGCGAAATAAATAGTTACAAAGAAAAGGCAGAAATCTGGAATGCATTTCCAGAGTATAAATTAAATAGTTACAAAGAAAAAGGCGAAAATCTGGAATGCTTTCCGAGTATAAATTCAATAGTTGACAGAAACAAGAAATCTGGAATGCATTTCCAGAGTATAAATTAAATAGTTGCAAAGAAAAAACAGAAATCTGGAATGCATTTCCAGAGTATAAATTAAATAGTTGCAAAGAAAAAACAGAAATCTGGAATGCATTTCCAGAGTATAAATTAAATAGTTCCAAAGAAAAAAAAACAGAAATCTGGAATGCATTTCTAGAGTATACATTAAATAGTAACACAGGAAAACCAGAAATCTGGAAAGCATTTCCAGAGTATAATTTAAATAGTTACAAAGAAAAAACAGAAATCTGGTATAGATTTCCAGAGTACAAATTAAATAGTTACACAAAAAAAGAGAAATCTCGGATGCATTTCCAGATCATAGATTTTGAAAGTAGAAAAACTAGAGCACAAACTAGAGAGAAACAACGGTTGAGAAAAACCACGAAAAATAACTCTGCTTCGTTTTCATTGGAATCATTTTATGGTCGAGGGTACGATCCTCAAGGAAAGCCTTCGGAATCCCTCCCACTCGTTCTCGCAAATGCGAGGAAGATTGTAAGAGGGAAAACATACTAATGGAAACGTCTTTCTATTTTCATGCGTCTGAAAAAAAGGGTACATTTTGAGATGATAGTCACGTGAAAATTAATGATGTTAAATTTGTAGGATTGCTTGGTATCAATGCTTGATCTCATTGATTAGCTTCCGATAGGAATGTTTGTAGAAGGAGGGATTCTCCTGTTAGGATTGTGGCTGAATAGCATGGCTTTAGAATAGGATGGGACTCCTTGTTTTAAACAGCCTCCAGATGTCAGATCATACCAGAACTTTATGGTACTATAAGGTCTTAGGAGAACGTACAGTGATTTATGAAATTTAGGCTATCGAGTCCAACACTAAGGCATATTCGGCCATTCAGTAAGACAGTGGAAAGAGCGAACTTGGGTGGTTGTATAGTAAGATACCTCCAGAGATCCAGAAAATCAAAAAGAAGTACAAAGATCAAAAGGTGTCAAACTAGGAGAAAGCCCAACCGTCACACTGTGCAGCTTGGGGCCGAAGGAACGGTGCAAACACCCTGTAGTGTTACCTACAATGGTCCACCAACCTTGGGGCGAAAGAACAGAGTTGGTTGAATAGTTTCGTTCCTAGTCTCGACTGACATAAACTTATCTCCCTCAAGGACAACTTGAACAGAGAATTCTCTTATATGAAAGCAGTACTTCATAAAGTACGTGTAGTCATCCATATTTCTGAAAGAGGTAGTACCTGCTGAAGTAGAATATCCTGGACCTAAAGAATACATCAGAATAGGTCAGGGTATATAATATCCCGTCCTTTTTATGTTAAACCACATTGGGTATAACCCTTGCTGCTGATATTTGTGAAAACTGGGTTAGTTAAGACGTTGCTTTTATCCTCCTCATATCACGTAGTCACCATATAATTTATCTAAAGCCTAGGGCTGTTTTTATAACCTCCGACCCAAGGCCTTCCATACAGATATTTTCAGTCTAAAGTAATATACTTAAGTTTAGGACTTTTTAGCTATAACTTGTAACAGGTACAGTTAGTTATTACTGACACAAAACTCTATTGGACCGATTATCTAGCTCAGGTGCACCAGGACGCACCTAGAGGTACAGTGTAAAAAATTTTAAAGTAAATTATGATTTGTCCTACAACAGGAAACAACATTTATATTTTTTATTTATTATCTTTATCTAATTAAAGAAGCCTGAATAATAAATTTAAAATAAAATAAAAATATGAGCGAAGATAAATATGGAGGCAATGTAAAAATAGCAAATATCATATATATATATATATATATATATATATATATATATATATATATATATATATATATATATATATATGTGTGTGTGTGTGTGTGTGTGTGTGTGCGCGCGCGCGTGTGCGTGTATGTCTGTGTGTGTGTGTGTGTATACATATGATAACACTGCAATACACCCTGCAATCAATTAAGTAGAACCATATATCTCTTTTTGGCCCAATTAGTAAGGAAACATTCTGGATTTAAAATCAAGCAGTGTACATACAAACAGATATTTTAATGCTACCGCCTTCGTGATAAAATCAATTCAATTCAAGTCAGCAATAATTTGAAGTAGAGACAATATTCATCCACAGATAACCCTAATGCGGATGAAGAGATAGAGACCAGTCATCAAAATTAATTTACCTTACCTACATATATATCAGGACAATGTGATATACATTATATTGAAGATGGAGGATTCCCCCATCGGACGAAAGGGAATAATGAATGAAGACGGTAATTACATGTCTTCATATGACATCGCTTGGGAATTGTGAGCGAATGTGAAGCGTATGATGAGAGTATTAGAAATCTCTCTCTCTCTCTCTCTCTCTCTCTCTCTCTCTCTCTCTCTCTCTCTCTCTCATTTAGCTATAAAAGACATGTTTGTGTTTCTCTCTGATTATATCTCTTGTAAACAATGAGAAATGTTTTGTTTAGGAATAGGATAGCAAATTCTACCTACTCAAACAGTCCATAATTGAAGTGTGTCTCATATTTTATTCTCGTTAAATATTCAAATACCAGAAAAAAATATGGTTTATATTCTCTTGTTATTAACATCAAAGACTACAGCTATTGGAAGTAGTATCCCTGGGTTATGTAGATGTAGTGTATCTAAAGATAAGGTTTTTAATCTGCTCTATTACTACTACTACTACTACTACTACTACTACTACTATTATTATTATTATCATTATTATTATTATTATTATTATTATTATTATTATTATTATTATTATTATTATTATTATTATTATTATTATTATTATTCCGAAGATGAACCCTATTCATATGGAA
>NC_061100.1:31176788-31194288 GCF_015104395.2 Macrobrachium nipponense
TTTTCAGATATTGCCCCAGTGCTCTGTTTTCGATGTTGACGCAGTCCTCTATACTTAGTAGTCCTCTCCCTCCTTCCTTTCGTGTTATGTATAGTCTGTCCGTATTTGCTCTTGGGTGTAGTGCTTTGTGTATTGTCATATGTTTCCTGGTTTTCTGATCTATGCTGCGGAGTTCTGCCTTCGTCCATTCGACTATTCCTGCGCTGTATCTGATTACTGGCACTGCCCATGTGTTTATGGCTTTTATCATATTTCCGGCGTTGAGTTTTGACTTGAGTATCGCCTTGAGTCTCTGCATATATTCTTCCCTGATCGTGTCCTTCATCTCTTGGTGTTTTATATCTCCTCCTTCCATTATTCCCAGGTATTTGTATCCTGTCTCATCTATGTGTTTGATGTTGCTCCCATCTGGTAGCTTTATCCCTTCAGTTCTCGTTACTTTGCCTTTTTGTATGTTGACTAAGGCGCATTTTTCTATTCCATACTCCATCCTGATGTCCCCAGATACAATCCTTACAGTCTGGATTAGGGTATCTATTTCCTTGATGCTCTTACCATACAGCTTGATGTCGTCCATGAACATCAGATGGTTGATTCTGTTGCCTCTTTCTTGAGTTGGTACCCGGCATCCATCTTCTGTAGTACTTTTGTCATGGGAATCATGGCTACTACGAAGAGTAGTGGGGACAGTGAGTCGCCCTGGAAGATCCCTCTCCTGATATTAACCTCTGCTAGTCCTTATTCCAGAGCTTGTAAGTATTGTATTCCCAGTTGCGCATTGTATTTTTTTAGAGGAAGCTGATGGTATTTTCCTCTGCCCCATATATTTCAGGCATTCTATTAGCCATGTGTGTGGTATCATGTCGAAGGCTTTCTTATAGTCTATCCATGCCATGCTTAGGTTGGTTTTCCTTCTCCTACTGTTCTTCATTACCATTTTGTCTATCAGAGCTGGTCTTTTGTGCCCCTACAATTCCTTCTGCAGCCTTTCTGTTGGTGGGGGATGGTGTTTGTCTCCTCTAGGTAGTTGTATAGCCTTTCACTGATGATACCTGTTAGTAACTTCCACATTATTGGTAGGCAGGTGATAGGCCTGCAGTTACTGGCTATATTTCCCTTACTCTTGTCTTTTTGTACTAAGGATGTTCTTCCTGGGTGGTCATCCATTTGGGTGCTTGGTGATTTGAGATACAATGCTGGAGTTGTTCTGCTATTCGTGGGTGTAGGGCCTTGAAGTTTTTGAGCAGTATCCATGGACTTCATCGGGACCTGGGGCTTTCCAGTTTGGCAATTTCTTTAGTTGGTGTCTGACTGTGTCTGTCGTGATGTCTGTGAATCTTTGTTTTATTCTCCCTGTTTCTTCTTCCTTGACTTCCTGGAGCCATGTTGCATGTTGTTGTGTGATACCGGATTGCTCCATATGTTTTCCCAGAGTCTCTTAATTGGTTCGGCTTCAGGAATTTCTGGGTGGTTGCTTCCCCTCTTTAGTTGGCTGTATAGTCTTTCTGGTTGGTTCCGAATAGTTTGTTCTGTTGGTATCCCTTATTCCTGTTCATGTACCGTTGGATCTTATGTGCTTTGGCCTTAAGCCTCTGTTTTACATCTTCTATTGTGTTGTTTAATCCCCTCTCTCTTGTACTTTGTATTTCTCGTTGAGGTTCCTCCCTGTTTTCTTGCTTCTTAGCCTTTTTCTGCCATCTCTTTCAGTTTACTCAAGTCAGATCTCATCACCATGATTTGCTTTTCCAGGCGCCTTTTCCAAGGAGGTTGCTGTTTTGGTTTCTGTTGGGTTGGTTGTGCTGGTGGTGTTGGTGTTCGAATTCCCATCAGTTCTGCTACTAATCTTGCTCCTGCATATGTCAAGTTATTTGTTTCTGTGATACTGGTGGTGTGTATTATGGCCATTATTTCATTGACCTCACTTGTTTTCTCCCTTAATTTCTTGGTGTTGTAGGCTTTCATGGAGGGGATCTTTGTTCTTTCTGTATTTGGCTCATCCATTGTCTAATCTTTTCTACCCATTCCGTCCTCTCTGTTATTCTTCGTCGGTGTTTCTTCGTGTGTCGTTGTTTGATACCTCATCCTCCCTGTCGTCTTCTGTGGCATCGTCTCTCAGTTCGTCTTCGTGTAATTCGTTGTGTGTTGACATTTCCCTTTCCAGTTCTTCTCTTTCTGTTGGGGAGAGCCAGTTCTTTTTCTTTATGTTCCTTACTTGGTCTGCCAGCCTCTGCTCTGTTTGGGGGGTGTTATTCCTCTCATTCCAGATGTTGACCAATCTTCTTCTATATCCTCTCTCCGTCGGGTTGCTTCTGATGTAGCATCTCCATATTTCCTTATTTTCTTCTCTTGTCCATTTCTTCCTTTTTGCCTCTGTAGCTCCAATCTCAGGCTGTTGATTATTGTCGTTGTGGTGATCAGTTGCTGGATGACGACCTCCAAGTACCTGACCGTCTTCCCCTTCAATTGGGTTGAATACCTGGTTGCCGGACGAAGCTCCTCTGTTGCCAGAGGGTTCCATTTACGTCGTTGTCGTTTAATCCTTCATTTCTTTCCATCATTGCTGAGTTTTTGCTATTTAACCCATAGCTGGACCCCTACCCATCAGGATAGGTACTCATTTACAGCTGAGTAGACTGAGGAAATTATGGTAAAGATCCTTTCCCAAGGAATCAACGCGAGGAGAGCGGTCACCCATCCAACGACTGACCAGAGCCAGTGTTGCTTAACTTGACTTAAGTCTATTGACGACCTAACCCACTCCTCCACGGCGCCACATATTATTATTATTATTATGATTATTATTATTATTATTATTATTATTATTATTATTATTATTCTTATTATTATTATTATTATTATTATTATTATTATTATTTGTTTTGTTAAAGAGGATGGCAGTATCAGTGGAATTGATTTTATATATGGTCTTTTCAATTCTTCGTATTATTCTCTTCTCATCAGGGCTGATATTTGCTAATAGCTGGCCGATGTTCATATCTTGGTCAAAGAAATGTTTTCTAAAAATACTAATTTATTGATATGATAACAATAGTGGATTATGGTCGCCGTAGCGGTTAACAAATCTTAGTCTAGCAATGACCTTCCCAATAGTACACTCCCGGTCTCCGGCGTCCACACGCGAAGAACTGTGCGAGCATCCACCTTAGCAAGACGGCTTGACTCAGGGACTTAATCCTCTGTTCAGTCAATGAAAACTCAGCGCTCGCAATACCGCCGAACGAAACCATTCCAATCAGTTCACGCTCACCCTTCTTTGAAAATGAACGATGATACGGCTGGAAACGTTGGAATTCCGTTACGCCCTTAGACAACATCCAGACTAAGATTATTATTATTATTATTATTATTATTATTATTATTATTATTATTATTATTACTCAGGAGATGATACTTTTCATAATAAACAAGCCCACTATAAGGGCCACTGACTTAAAATTCAAGCTTCCAAAGAATGTTATAGTGTTCATTTGAAGGAATTAACAGAATATAATAGGAAATACTTGATCAAGATGAAAAGGAAGAGTAAAGTGGTTATATAAGTAGAAGACCACTTCATTTACTTACTAAGTTGAATAATTAAACGATTATTCTTCATTAAATTAAAAGCGTAGAATGAATGATCGACAGAACCTACGACATGCACCCAGGGAATTCTCTCTCTCTCTCTCTCTCTCTCTCTCTCTCTCTTCTCTCTCTCCTCTCTCTCTCCTCTCTCTCTATCTCTCTCTCTCTCTCTCTTTCTAGATCCATTTGAATTGCCTTTAACACTCAAGTGTTGGAACAGTTTATCAACCAAATATCACTTTAGAATAAAAAGAACAAACATTTCCTGTATATGTCTCCGTGTGTGTGTATGAATACCTTACATACATAAATTTAATATTGAGAACTGAATAATCAATCTTTATTTATTTCTCAAATAAATGAGCTGGAACATGAAGGAGAGATTATAGAAAAGATTTCTTCATTAGGGAAAGTCATTAGTCTTAATGTTTGTAAATGACTGTGGTAAACGACTCGTTACCTTCATCCTCTCTCTCTCTCTCTCTCTCTCTCTCTCTCTCTCTCTCTTCTATTCTCTACATACACACACACACACACACACACATATATATATCTATATATATATCATATATAGGAGACAAGCATGGGGCAGACCCCCTGCTGTCAACCACAGATATAAGGCGGACGAACACCGCACCAAGATCAGTCCACCCTCAGCTTCCCAGCCCGAGGATGTCTGGCAGCCCCAGACGAAAGCTCGCTTAAAGAAAGAGAGAGAGAGAGAGAGAGAGAGAGAGAGAGAGAGAGAATCGTTAATGACTTTGATGACTATGATATCATAGTTTATCTGTAAAATTCAAATATATACACCTATTTTGACCCTATATTTGACCGTGACCTCTATAGGAGCTCTACTAGCTTGTTTAAGTAGCACGGAAAAAGCCGCTATTCGCAAAAATAGAGAAGAATCTCTAGTGTAACGCTGCTTAAGTAGCCATTCACTTTTAATAAAGTATTATTATTATTATTATTATTATTATTATTATTATTATTATTATTATTATTATTATTGTTTTTTTTTTTTTGCTCTATCACAGTCCTCCAATTCGACTGGGTGGTATTTATAGTGTGGGGTTCCGGGTTGCATCCTGCCTCCTTAGGAGTCCATCACTTTTCTTACTATGTGCGCCGTTTCTAGGATCACACTCTTCTGCATGAGTCCTGGAGCTACTTCAGCCTCTAGTTTTTCTAGATTCCTTTTCAGGGATCTTGGGATTGTGCCTAGTGCTCCTATGATTATGGGTACGATTTCCACTGCATATCCCATATCCTTCTTATTTCTATTTTCAGATCTTGATACTTGTCCATTTCTTTTTTCCCTTCTTCCCTTTCGACGTCCTTTCCTCTTCGAACTCTGGTGTCCCATGGTATTATTATTATTATTATTATTATTATTATTATTATTATTATTATTATTATTATTATTATTATTTTATTTTGGTAGAAGACCCCCTTTTAGGCAAATGCTATTAAAAAATGGCAGAATTAAGCAAGTTGACTTTATATATTGTTTTTTCTATTTTCCATACAATTCCTTACAACTGGCTCATAATTTTTTGAAAATTCCCAATATGAAAATTGGCAAGTTACTCAGAAACATCGCTGATCCTGAGAAGCGAATTGTAAGGAAAATAGAAACAACAATATATAAAATCAACTCGCTTAAATCTGCCATTCTTTTTAACAGTGACGTCTCCTGAATTTCAGGTTTGTCGGTTTTATTTGCTGTTTCTTCTTATTTATATATTTATTGCCTTTTCTTAGAATTCGTCTCTCTCTCCGAGTAGACTGATTTCACTTTCGGCCCCTCTTGGGTTCATAGTCTTTTGACGCTGTCGATAAGGATTTTCACCTAAAGATGTTATAATAAAAAAAAGAGATATAAGTCAGTATCTAGAAAACCACTATATTAACACATTGGAAAGGATCGTGTTAATATTTAGGGACCTATACTTTTAGTTCTATATTGCTTTGTTCTTAAAATTAGAGTATGTACCTTTAAGTCAATATTCTGTCCATGAACATCTTATTGTCTCCAAACTGACGACTAAATTGGCTTATATAAGATAGATTCCATTGTGGCATTCAAAAGTTATTTCCGTACGAAGAACACTGATTTTTTTACTATTCTCTCTAGGACACATCAAATGTCACAATGACCCCAATAGCTAATCTTGGATTCCCTTTCCCAATGCTGTTGGGTCGATGTTCTGAAGTTTGATATAGGATTTAAAGCTTTAAGGTACCAAGTGACTTTCACATGTGTGCAGTTTCGACAAGACTGTACCAAGAAGCGTTTGAAATATCAATTCTACTAAGAGTACCTGTTTAAGCTGAACCAGTTTATATAAGATTTGCCGATTAAAGGCTCAGTTTCAACACGACTATAATATATCAAGATATGTCATAAATATATGGTCAATCTGATATCAGTGGCCTTTTAAGGTAAATATTTTTGTACCTAGATGACCTAGAAGATATTTTCTGTTTATGTTGACATATTGCGTTCGATTTCAGCTGTGCATTTTATTCTTTCCATATGAATGCACTCCAGGTCAGGTTTCTGATACCCGAACATATAGTTTCACAGTACATGGTCTGTTCCTACCTAGATAGTATTTTTGCTTATGTTGAGATATTGCGTTCGATTTGAGCTGTGTATTTAATTTATTCCATATTGAACGCACTATAGGTCAAGTTTCTGATGCCCGAACTGATAGTTTTATGGGATATAAATCCTGCAAAGTGTGTAATTGGTGTCATATATTTAATTTCATGTAAAATGTGCATATAATTTGACACAAATCATGTCATTGAATCATATTATACAGATAGTAAATTAGCGAGTAAATAATAATAATAATAATAATAATAATAATAATAATAATAATAATAATAATAATAATAATAATAATAATAATAATAATAATAATAATAATAATAATAAAGATGGATGCCCGGTACCAACTCAAGAAAAAGAGGCAACAGAATTAACCATCTGATGTTCATGGACGACATCAAGCTGTATGGTAAGAGCATCAAGGAAATAGATACCCTAATCCAGACTGTAAAGATTGTATCTGGGGACATCAGGATGGAGTTTGGAATAGAAAAAATGCGCCTTAGTCAACATACAAAAGGGTAAAGTAACAAGAACTGAAGGGATAAAAGATACCAGATGGGAGCAACATCAAACACATAGATGAGACTGGATACAAATACCTGGGAATAATGGAAGGAGGGGATATAAAAACACCAAGAGATGAAGGACAAGATCAGGAAAGAATATATGCAGAGACTCAAGGTGATACTCAAGTCAAAACTCAACGCGGGAAACATGATAAAAGCCATAAACACATGGGCAGTGCCAGTAATCAGATACGTGCAGGATAGTGGAATGGACGAAGGCAGAACTCCGCAGCATAGATCAGAAAACGAGGAAACATATGACAATACACAAAGCACTACACCCAAGAGCAAATACGGACAGACTATACATAACACGAATGGAAGGAGGGAGAGGACTACTAAGTATAGAGGACTGCGTCAACATAGAGAACAGAGCACTGGGGCAATATCTGAAAACCAGTGAAGACGAGTGGCTAAAGAGTGCATGGGAAGAAGGACTAATAAAAGTAGACGAAGACCCAGAAATATACAGAGAAAGGAGAATGACAGACAGAACAGAGGACTGGCACAACAAACCAATGCACGGACAATACATGAGACAGACTAAAGAACTAGCCAGCGATGACACCTGGCAATCGCTACAAAGGGGAGAGCTAAAGAAGGAAACTGAAAAAATGGATAACAGCGGCACAAGATCAGGCCCTAAGAACCAGATATGTTCAAAGAACGATAGACGAAAAATAACATCTCTCCCATATGTAGGAAGTGCAATACGAAAAATGAAACCATAAACCACATAGCAAACGAATGTCCGGCACTTGCAAAGAACCAGTACAAAAAGAGGCATGATTCAGTGGCAAAAGCCCTCCACTGGAGCCTGTGCAAGAAACATCAGCTACCTTGCAGTAATAAGTGGTGCGAACGCCAACCTGAAGGAGTGATAGAAAAACGATTAGGCAAAGATCCTCTGGGACTATGGTATCAGAACAGATAGGGTGATACGTGCAAATAGACCAAATCAACAAGAAAGTTTCACTCATTGATGTCGCAATACCATGGGACACCAGAGTTGAAGAGAAAGAGAGAGAAAAAAATGGATAAGTATCAAGATCTGAAAATGGAAATTAGAAGGTTATGGGATATGCCAGTGGAAATCGTACCCATAATCATAGGAGCACTAAGCATAATCCCAAGATCCCTGAAAAGGAATCTAGAAAAACTAGACGCTGAAGTAGCTCTAGGACTCATGCAGAAGAGTGTGATCCTAGAAACGGCGCACATAGTAAGAAAAGTGATGGCCTCCTAAGGAGGCGGGATGCAACCCGGAACCCCACACTATAAATACCACCCAGTCGAATTGGAGGACTGTGATAAAGCACAAGACAAAAAAAAAAAATAATAATAATAATAATACTCTTAAAAAGAATTGCAGAATTAAGTGAGTTGATTTTATATACTTTTTTCTATTTTCCTTTAATGAAATGAAGAAGACGAGCAGCCTGGTGATGAGAAACAACCCTTCGGCGCCCCTGCAGGATCCCTTGAAGAAGACGAATGTGGTTTACCTTTACACATGCCCGGTCCGAGGATGCCTCGGCAAATACGTCGGTATGACCTCCATTCTTTCCCCAAGCGAATTTCCTGCCACGCCCAAGAAGGAGCCATATTCAACCACGCCAGGACTGCCCATAACAAACAAATAAAGAGGAATGATATTATCCCTAATATCAAAATAATAAACCAGACAAATATGTAAGGAGAAACCAAACTTAAATATTACACAAGAAACGTTTCTCCTTCCCACCGCCACCCGGAGAGCATCGAACGACCCCCCGACAATGCCAGATAATCAGGAGCCCACACAGGATGATAGGACTCCTGCTACAGACGGAATTCCTGACGTTCACCCCCAGGCCAACACTACTTTGGGCAGCTCGCACGACAGCATCCCCGCGATCTTCGAGGCGAGACCCACGACTTCGCCCAAGACCGGACCGACCAATGAGAATCCAACTCTAGGTCCGAACTGCTATAAATACCGACCCCGCAGACTTTCTTGCTAGTCTCTTCAACCGACTCGTCCGAAGATGACCTGCGAGGAGGTCGATACGTGACGTGATAACAGTTATAGCAGCACCAATACCAGCCCTAAACCAAGACGACCCTTGCCGGAACTGAACTACGCCTACGAAATAATAACGACACTGGCGACGACCCCTGCTTGACCTGGACCTGATGTCCTGTTCTAATAAAAGATTACTTTCAGCATTTACAATATTTTGAAATATTCCTAATATGAATATTGGCCAGTTACTCAGAAAAATCGCTGATCCTGAGAAGGGAATTGTAAGAAAAATAGAAAAAGCAATATATAAAATCAACTTGCTTAATTCTGCCATTCTTTTTAACAATATTTGCCCAAAAGAAGGTCTTCTACCTTATAATAATAATAATGATAAAAATAATAATAATAATAATAATAATAATAATAATAATAATAATAATAAGAATTAATAATAATAATAGCAAATCATGGCCATTAAATTTTATAATACAGATCTGGCAATCTATCAGTCAATAGTGAGCAAGTTAGCAATAATAATAATAATAATAATAATAATAATTATAATAATAATAATAATAATAATAATAATGGGTTTGTAATAATAATAATAATGGAAGGAGGGGATATAAAACACCAAGAGATGAAGGACACGATCAGGAAAGAATATATGCAGAGACTCAAGGCGATATTCAAGTCAAAACTCACGCCGGAAATATGATAAAAAGCTATAAACATATGGTCAGTCCCAGTAATCAGATACAGCGCAGGGATAGTGGAATGGTCGAAGGCAGAACTCCGCAGCATAGATCAGAAAACGAGGGAAACATATGACAATACACAAAGCACTACACCCAAGAGCAAATACGGACAGACTATACATAACACGAATGGAAGGAGGGAGAGGACTAACCTAAAGTATAGAGGACTGCGTCCAAACATCGAGAACAGCAGCACCGGGGCAATATCTGAAAACCAGTGAAGACGAGTGGCTAGAGAGTGCATGGGAAGAAGGACTAATAAAAGTAGACGAAGACCCAGAAAATATACAGAGAAAGGAGAATGACAAACAGAACAGAGGACCGGCACATCAATCCAATGCTTTGACAATACATGAGACAGACTAAAGAACTAGCCAGCGATGACACCTGGCAATGGCTACAGAGGGAAGAGCTAAATAAGGAAACTGAAGGAATGATAACAGCGGCACAAGATCAGGCCCTAAGAACCAGATATGTTCAAAGAACGATAGACGGAAATTACATCTCTCCCATAGGCACTTGCACAGAACCAGTACAAAAAGAGGCATGAATCAGTGGCAAAAGCCCTCCACTGGAGCCTGTGCAAGAAACATCAGCTACCTTGCAGTAATAAGTGGTACGAGCACCAACCTGTGGGAGTGATAGAAAACGATCAGGCAAAGAACCTCTGGGACTATGGTATCAGACCAGATAGGGTGTGATACATGCAAATAGACCAGACGTGACGTTGATTGACAAAGTCAAGAAGAAATTATCACTCATTGATTGCGCAATACTATGGGACACCAGAGTTGAAGAGATAGAGAGGGAAAAAATGGATAAGTAACAAGATCTGAAAATAGAAATAAGAAGGATATGGGATATGCCAGTGGATATTGTACCATAATCATAGGAGCCCTAGGCACGATCCCAACAAGATCCCTAAAAGGAATCTATAAAAACTAGAGGTTGAAGTAGCTCCAGGACTCATGCAGAAGAGTGTGATCCTAGAAACGGCACACATAGTAAGAAAAGTGGACTCCTAAGGAGGCAGGATGCAACCCGGAACCCCACGCTCTAAATACCACTCAGTCGAATTGGAGGACTGTGATAGAGCAAAAAAAAAAAAAAAATAAATAATAATAATAATGATAATAACAACAACAAAAGAGCAAAAATCATGGCCCTTACTTAATTTTATAATGTGAATGTATAAGTATATCAATTAAACCAGAAAGAGATTATTGATAACTGATATCTTAACCCAACCCACGCTACCCCCAACCCGTATATATATATATATATATATATATATATATATATATATATATATATATATATATATATATATATATATATATATATATATATATATATATGGGCTCTGACTTGAAATTTAAACTAAACACTATGTGTCCATTCGAAAGGAGGTATAAGAAAATAATATGAAGCACGAAGAGAAAAGATCAGTTATTAGAAGAGAAAAATGGTATAAATTGATAAATTAATATATATATATATATATATATATATATATATATATATATATATAATATTTATATATATATATATATATATATATAATATATATATATATCTATATATACTATATATATATATATATATATATATATATATATATATATATATATATAAATCTATGCTAGATGGTATCTAGCATAGATATTTAGTGAATAAAAAAAAGTTACTAGCGCTCCATGACTAACAGTCGCTTTTCTTGAATAAATATCTCCTTTAGATACCATCCCCTTTCAATGTGGTACTGTTAGTAATTGTGTTAACGAACAGAACAACTGTGTAAGTGATATTGTTAATATATACATAAATATATATTATAATCTAGTACATATAAGTTCATTCCTAATGGAATGGAGAATTGGGCTAGAATTTCTTGAAAGAAATGATATTCCTCTATTATCAAAAAAATTATTCACATCAAGGACTCTCCCAACTTGCATGAATATCCTTCCCTCAGAATATATAAGTAGCAAGCGGGAGAGAGAAGACCGCCTAGAGGGAGCATTTTACGAGACGAACCAGTCCCACATTATCTAAATTGAATTCGTGTATCTCCATTTCACAGGCACTTTTGCACGCGACAACGTTCCAGGCGACGACACAATGAAGAGAAAGAAAAAAGAAAAAAAGAAAAGTAAAAATAATAAAAAAAAACTTTTTTTTAAAAAAAAATAAAAAATCATTATTTTGGGGCCATATTGCGAAGGAGAGGAGATGAGAGATAGAGATAGAGAGAGGGGGAGGGGGGAAAGGAGAGGAGACGAGAGAGAGAGAAGTGTTTTTTTTCCTCGTTTTATTTTCCATAGGTTCCTGCGTCTCGAATTGTTTTTCATTTTGCTATATCACTTAGTAATTTGATATTTGTTTTGGAATAAAACCTTGTATATAACAAAAACAAGAGTCATATCATAAAACTGGGACAAAATCTCTCGGTTAGCAGTCTAGATTATGAAAGATACTACTCAATAATCCGAGAAGCTCAGATGTGGAATTGAATTGAAATAATGTAATTTATAACTGCATATGAAAAATCTGTTATCTTATCACATCTTAAAAATATTATGAAAAAATAACTTTTATCATGCTAAATTTTATTTCAATTTTTCTGTCTCTGTGATCATATATCGTGGCTCAAGTGTACATAAAACATTCAGCCTTTTCATTCAAATTAGAATTAAATTTAAAAAAAATTAATTCTATTATACCATGTCGTCTGACCAAACGACCTCTTACTCAGCTCTTAATTTGGATCTGTCTCCCTCCGTCAAATTTCTATTTCTTTTATATTTGAATTTGTGGGTAATGACAAACCTCGGGTTGCACACTCCGGGTAAATCGTGCTCTTCCTCCCTACTTAAATACTGACGAGAGTCGTCCTTCGTTTGTGATTCCCTAAATCTCGATAATTCCTTGTTTTCTGTGCTTCCTATCCCTTTCTGTAACTTCCTTCGGCATCATTTTCTGCGCGCCGGAAAAAAATGCTCTGTTTTCAAGCAAAGATGAAATGTATTACTATTCTAAAATAATTCTTATTGCCTTTTATCATATTTATATTCTTATCTATTCACTCATACATTTAGTCATTTAGCTTTTTCACTGAAAACTGATCTCTTATTTCTGTATTTCCTATGATTTTGTTTAACTTCTATATGAACATCATATTCTTTAGAAGCTGGAATTTGATGTCAATGGCCCCTTTGAAGGGCTTGCTCTTATAGGGTTTATCTTCTTTACAATAATAATAATGATAACTCAATTTATTGCTATGATTTTGCTTAAGTTTCATTGTCCTTCTTCGTACATAATGTAGACCAGTGCATCAGGTTGCTCCTACGCTTCGGTTAGTATTTCTCAAAACATTGAAGACAATATTGCATCTCAGAAATAAGAGAATCCACTTTAAGATGAATAATATACACAGGAGATCTTCATTTGCCTCAATGTTTTAAGAAATGCTGAACTAACCGTAGGAATAATTTGGTATACTGATATATAGTAGATTATTATTATTATTATTATTATTATTATTATTTTTTTTTTTGCTCTATCACAGTCATCCAATTCGACTGGGTGTTATTTATAGTGTGGGGTTCCGGGTTGCATCCTGCCTCCTTAGGAGTCCCAAATCACTTTTCTTACTATGTGTGCCGTTTCTAGGATCACACTCTTCTGCATGAGTCCTGGAGCTACTTCAGCGTCTGGTTTATCTAGATTCCTTTTCAGGGATCTTGGGATCGTGCCTAGTGCTCCTATGATTATGGGTACGATTTCCACTGGCATATCCCATATCCTTCTTATTTCTATTTTCAGATCTTGATACTTACCCATTTTTTCCCTCTCTTTCTCTTCAACTCTGGTGTCCCATGGTATTGCGACATCAATGAGTTATACTTTCTTCTTGACTTTGTCAATCAACGTCACGTCTGGTCTGTTTGCATGTATCACCCTATCCGTTGTGATACCATAGTCCCAGAGGATCTTTGCCTGATCGTTTTCTATTACTCCCTCAGGTTGGTGCTCGTACCACTATTACTGCAATGGTAGCTGATGTTTCTTGCACAGGCTCCAGTGGAGGGCTTTTGCCACTAAATCATGCCTCTTTTTGTACTGGTTCTGTGCAAGTGCCGGGCATTCGCTTGCTATGTGGTTTATGGTCTAATTTTTCGTATTGCACTTCCTACATATGGGAGAGATGTTATTTCCGTCTATCGTTCTTTGAACATATCTGGTTCTTAGGGCCTGATCTTATGCCGCTGTAATCATTCCTTCAGTTTCCTTCTTTAGCTCTCCCCACAGTAGCCATTGCCATGTGTCATCGCTGGCCAGTTCTTTAGTCTGTCTCATGTATTGTCCGTGCATTGGTTTGTTGTGCCAGTCTTCTGTTCTGTCTGTCATTCTCCTGTCTCTGTATTTCTGGGCCTTCGTCTACTTTTATTAGTCCTTCTTCCCATGCACTCTTTAGCCACTCGTCTTCACTGGTTTTCAGATATTGCCCCACCAGTGCTCTGTTCTGATGTTGACGCAGTCCCTATACTTAGTAGTCCTCTCCCTCCCTCCATTCGTGTTATGTATAGTCTGTCCGTATTTGCTCTTGGGTGTAGTGCTTTGTGTATTGTCATATGTTTCCTGGTTTTCTGATCTATGCTGCAAAGTTCTGCCTTCGTCCATCCACCATTCCTGCTCTGTGTCTGATTACTGGCACTGCCCATGTGTTTATGGCTTTAATCATATTTCCGGCGTTTGAGTTTTGATTTGAGTATCACCTTGAGTCTCTGCATATATTCTTTCCTGATCTTGTCCTTCATCTTTTGGTGTTTTATATCCCCTCCTTCCATTATTCTCAGGTATTTGTATCCAGTCTCATCTATGTGTTTGATGTTGCTCCCATCTGGTATCTTTATCCCTTCAGTATTCGTTACTTTGCCTTTTTGTATGTTGACTAAGGATCATTTTTCTATTCCAAACTCCATCCTGATGTCCCCAGATACAATCCTTACAGTCTGGATTAGGGTATCTATTTCCTTGATGCTCTTACCATACAGCTTGATGTCGTCCATGAACATCAGATGGTTAATTCTGTTGTCTCTTTTCTTGAGTTGGTACCCGGCATCCATCTTCTGTAGTACTTTTGTCATGGGAATCATGGCAACTACGAAGAGTAGTGGGGACAGTGAGTCGCCCTGGAAGATCCCTCTCCTGATATTAACCTCTGCTATTCTTATTCCAGAGGTTGTAAGTATTGTATTCCAGTTGCGCATTGTATTTTTGAGGAAGCAAATGGTGTTTTCCTCGGCCCCATATCTTTTCAGGCATTCTATTAACCATGTGTGTGGTATCATGTCGAAGGCTTTCTTATATTCTATCCATGCCATGCTTAGGTTGGTTTTCCTTCTCCTACTGTTCTTTATTACCATTTTGTCTAACAGGAGCTGGTCTTTTGTGCCCCTACACTTCCTTCTGCAACCTTTCTGTTGGTGGGGGATGGTGTTTGTCTCCTCTAGGTAGTTGTATAGTCTTTCACTGATGATACTTGTTAGTAGCTTCCACATTATTGGTAGGCAGGTGATAGGCCTGTAGTTACTGGCTATATTTCCCTTACTCTTGTCTTTTTGTACTAAGGATGTTCTTCCTTTGGTCATCCATTTGTGTGCATGGTGATTTGAGATACAATGCTGGTGAGTTGTTCTGCTATTCGTGGGTGTAGGGCCTTGAAGTTTTTGAGCCAGTATCCATGGACTCATCGGGACCTGGGGCTTTCCCACGTTTGGCATTTTCTTTAGTTGGTGTCTGACTGTGTCTGTCGTGATCTCTGTGAATCTTTGTTTTATTCTCCCTGTTTCTTCTTCCTTGACTTCCTGGAGCCATGTTGCATGTTTGTTGTGTGATACCGGATTGCTCCATATGTTTTTCCCAGAGTCTCTGACTTGATTCTTCGATACGCAGCGTTCTGGCTACTGTTTAGAATTCCCGACTTGTTACCATTTCTTGGCCTCATATTTGTGCCGCATTAGAGCATGTTGTTGTGTGATACCGGATTGCTCCATATGTTTTCCCAGAGTCTCTTACTTGATTCGGCTTCAGGAATTTCTGGGTGGTTGTCTTTCCCTCTTAGTTGGCTATATAGTCTTTTATGGTTGGTTCCGAGAAAAGACTATATAGCCAACTAAGAGGGGAAGACAACCACCCAGAAATTCCTGAAGCCGAATCAAGTAAGAGACTCTGGGAAAACTATATAAAAATTTTTTTTTTTTTTAAAAATTATATATATATATCATATCTCTATAGATATAGTATATATATATATATTAATCTAATATATATAAAATAGTGTGTGAATAATTATCACATCACCGTGATTCATATCAATTATTCGAGCTACAAATGTCCTTTAATATCTAATTGGCTCTACCTCGGAACTGATATATTTTCATATATGTAAATCGAAGGGGAATTTTTTAGTTGATAATCATTTCGTCCTCTCTTGGGTTCGAACCACCGCCCAGCGGACAGAGACGAAATCAGGACGTGTGTGTGTGTGTGTGTATGTGTGGTATGTGCATATAATGAAATTGATTTGCATACAATATATAATTTCTAACAATAGACAGATAAGAATGAATAAAAAAAATAAAACGAAACATTTGGGTATCATCCGATCAAGTTGGAAACGTTTTTTGATTGAATATATCTAAAGGCTTCATCAAGCAGTACATCTATTTAAAAATAAAGCTAGATAAGGCGAAAGCTCCTACCATTCAAAACACCGAGGCACGTCTCCCCAACTCCTCGGGAGAAGAAAGGAAGGCCCCCACACAATGCCACCCACACCTTGGGAATATATTCCTCTGGGAAGAATGGCCTCTTACGTCTTAGGCAGTAAACGGAAGGGACATTTATTCATCTTTGCTAAGAAAGGCTAAGAAAGCCTGGTGTCAGCTAACTAGATGGTTTATATCTTTCTCTGGTATAAGGAGGGGTAGAGGAGGAAATGAATTAGAATATTTATGCAAGACAACTCAGTGAGAAGAAAGCTTGAATTTAGTCTCTCTTTAATGTACGATCTGAGTACACAAATATTCATGGGAAGTTTGTGTAATGAAATAATTTCAAGGGATATATTTCAAAAAATAAAACTGCATTATAGATCCTTAACAGACTTGAACATATTAAGTTACTGCTGAATAAATTATTACATAAGATACTATTCAATACGCAAATACAAAGACTAGTTTAACATTCTGTACCAGGTTGCGTTGGATAATAAAACAGGACTATGTATTGCAGTATCTTCCAGAGAGAGAGAGAGAGAGAGAGAGAGAGAGAGAGAGAGAGAGAGAGAGAGAGAGAGTTCCCATATCTAGAATTTTTAATTTTTATTTTACATATTCTTTACAATAATTCATCGTGAACCTAAACTTTCTTTCACTAGGAAATAATCGTATCATTCACATATCATTGAGTTGTAGGTTTAAGATTCTCTGGAGACTGGCGAATTCCAACAAATTGCACCAGAATGGAGAGGTAATGGGATATTGAATTCTGATTTAATTTTCTTCATATCAGAGACCACAAAGCCAATATTATTATTATTATTATTATTAATTATATTATTATTATTATTATTATTATTATTATTATCATTGGTGAAGAATCCACAATGATTGAAGTGTAAAAATATATTAAAAACTTTTATACATCAAGAGCTCTCTAGAACCTATAAATTCTGATTCTCAGTTTATGAGAATCGAGATGATTGTGATGGTAATTGCTTCATAGTAAAGAAAGATAAAGGAAAGGAAAACGCATCTTCGAGAAATTCTGCAATAAGGAGGCTTTCACACCCGTGTTGGAGGCGCCTGTTCTCGCGGTTGTTCTGGAATCATCGGGTGTGTTGTGGAGCGCAACACGCGCCTAAGTGTCGGGAGAAACGAAGCGAAATATGATG
>NC_061100.1:31199288-31204288 GCF_015104395.2 Macrobrachium nipponense
AACATTATTTACTGATAATCGTTCGGTTAAGACATAAAACTTGAAAAATATTACATTTGTAGTTATGGAATTTGTAAATTGCAACAATATTGAAAGGAAGGTTTTCTGCAATTCTTGAAAATGCAATCTCGAGACTCATTTGTAAATACACTCAGATTGTAAATAATATTCAAAAGAATGTTTTCGTGCAGTCCTTAAAAATACAAACTCAAGTCGCAATGTGTAAATTCACTCAGCTTGTCAAATGCAAGAATCTCCAAAAGAAGGTTTTTGTAAAATGCCTGAAAATACAAACTCAGGCTGGAAACTAAAAGTTTTGTGTAATAAAGCCAAGTTTGACCCCAAAGGGCTGAGGACCATTTTAAACCACTAAGAAAACAGGCCCAGTTTTTAATTGCTCTCTCGCTTTCTCCTCTCTCCCCCCCCCCCCCCTCTCTCTATCTCTCTCTCTCTCTCTCTTCTTCTCTCTCCTCTCTTATCCTATTTTCAACTCATTCTTTTGAACACGTCTTAATAAACTAGTGGTAGAACAATTTCAATAGTTTTTATAATAATTTCAATAGCAATTTCAATATCAGTCTTAACCAGCATCAAAGGAGTGAGAACTATGGAGGCACAATTACATTCTTTCCTCTTCTACTTTAAATTCTATCTATTTTTATCTTATATTTTCCTTTTCTGCTTTAAATTTTATCTATTTTACCTTCTATATATATATATATATATATATATATATATATCTATATATATATATATATATATATATATATATATCTGTGTGTGTGTGTGTGTGCGTGTGTGTGTGCTGATATTACCCTGATACCTGCTGTGTATTTGTGTATTATCGACCAATATATCGAACAATAGCTTGAAAAGTTCGAAACATTTTCTACCAGGGAACGTAGATTCATTTATATTGCCTTTACTCTCAAGTACACTGCAGCAGCTCAGCTAGAAATCTGCGAAGCTTCTTAATTTTGACTCAGTGTTTACAGAAATTTAGATTTGCTCTTGTTAAAGATCTGGGTTCTGCTAACATGAAGTCTTTACCTGATTCTGTCGTCCAACTGTCGACCATTATTAACGAGACATAAAAAATAGACCATGGATTTTATTGTGAACTTTAATTAAAACAGCTTAAAAAATATTCCAGATTTTTAATCCGATTTTGCATCGATTAAGCTCAGGAATTGGTTCTCTTCTGCCCACAAATTCTCGGGAAATGACTGCACTAGAATTATTTAATTCGAGAAGTAGGGTAATGAATATTATGTGAAATGATGAAAATGTCAGGCTCTAACATGACATGAAATATTTACTAGATTATATTCCTCTGTAGAAAAAAAAATCTTTTGGATAAATACTTTAGTTTCAAATTACTCTGAAATAATAACAACCAACTTTTTAATATACATTCCAGCTAACAGTAAGGTCTAAAGCGGTGATATCACTTTGAGGTTGAAAGTTTATCAAACTCTGTTAACAACAAACTCTTATATAACAATTCCCCTTTGGCGAGAGTAAAGAGAATCTTACCTAATAAGAATTCTTCAGATTATATTACATTGCCCACCAATCACGTTACTTTAAATTGAAAATTTAAATAACTGGTTGTAATAAAGATATATAGCAAAGATGAACTTTCTAGTAAACTGGGTAGTTTCATCAAATACTCTCCTCGACTCTTAGAAACTTAAAAGTCCAACTATATTGCAGCTAAATGACCGAGCCAGAAGGATACGTTTCTGGAATTCATAGAATTTAGAGGTATGTAAAATTGGAAAATAGTTCACGCAACTGTGAGAAAGAACGCCAATAAAAAGTATATGAAATAAACTGGAACACTTCATGTTTTTCGAAATTGCAATGTCATCGAAGAATAAGGAATCTGTGGATGAAACCCAAGAGTACTCCTAATTATATAAAGATATGGGTACTATATATAATATTATATATATATTCTATATACATATATATAATATATATATATATATATAATATATATATATATATATTATATATATAATATTATATATATATATATATATATATTATATATATAGGTATATAGAATAATTATCACATCACCGTGTTTCATATATATCATTAGAGCTACAAATGTTCTTTAATATCTAATTCGCTCTACCTCGGAATTGATATATTTTCATATATGTACCGAAGGGGAATTTTTAGTTGATAATAATTTCTTCCCCTCATGGGATCGAACCATCGACCGACTTGATAACGTCACTGTCCGTCCCGATTTCGTTCCCGTCCACTGGACGGTGGTTCGATCCCATGAGGGAACGAAATTATTATCAACTAAAAATTCCCCTTCGGTACATATATGACAATATATCTATTCGGAGGCAGAGCGAATTAGATATTAAACGGACATTTATAGCTCGAAATGATTTTTATATATATAATCATATATATATATATTTATATATATATATTATATATATATATATATATATATATATATATATATATATATATATATATACATATTACATGTTTGTGTACGTGTTTATCATTACTATGGTGAGTGTAACACACCCATAACTCAGTAAATAATTGACAGTGAGGATCGTAATCAAATTTCTAACTCTTGGAGAAAAGGTGCTGCCTGCATTGTATTACAAAGCCAGGACGAATGAGCGAGTTTTGTGGTTATATATTGTTTTCCACTACATATGGATATCTACGAGTTTCCCTTCATGTATGCAACTTTTAACAACTTCTGTTGTTTTTGAAAGGACGTGAATCATTTTTGCAAGATAACTTTGGCAATTAGCCTAGTTTTATTATTTCCGAAATTTTTGTAGCATTCGGTAAAAAAAGCAAATAGAAGATCTACATTTAATACAAGGAATAATAGATTATTAATTTTTCTTGAGGGGGGGAACTCTCTATCACAAGAGTATATATATTGTTCGAAGGGGTCCACAATAATAAAAAAAATGTTGAGAGTTAGTGTATAATTTAAAAACGCTTTACGAAGCTTTCGCGAAAGATTTGTTCACGAACTCTCACCATTTCTTCATCATTGTGGACCCCTTCGAACAGATTATTCAATTATAACCTAAACTGATTATTGACAGATATATTGCTCCCAGATCCCAAACTGATACCTGACACTTGGCCGAGACGAAAAAAACAACATACAGTTGCATATACGTAATTCGACCTCTCCCTGATTTCTAAATTCGACATTTCCCCAATTATGGAACTATATTGTCAGATCACATCACTTATACCAACAAGCTTCCAGATGCTCCCCTGGGGGAGAACACCTTCCAAGCAGTTAGGTTTGGTCTCCAAAACTAAATTTCCGACCTGGAACAAGGTTGTGTTATTGACTGAAGTTGTAGGACAAAGCTCCCGTCCATTATTGCTCGTGTCCACTCTGAATCAATCAAAGAGCACGCTCATATAGCGCTCTTCTCTCTCTCTCTCTCTCTCTCTCTCTCTCTCTCTCTCTCTCTCTCCTCGCTCTCTCTCCTCTCTACTCTCTTCTCGCTCTCTCTCTCTCTCTCTCTCAGTGTTGATCAAATGGCAACAAATGACAAATGGCATCAAAAGCTTCATTTTACATTACTTGAGAGAAATGGGAAAATTTTATAACCTCTGTTGGTGGTTACTCCTCACTTATTCGCGTTAAAGATATGGGCAGGAGCGAGGAGAGAGAGAGAGAGAGAGAGAAGAGAGAGAGAGAGAGATGATGATGATAATAGTGATGCATTTGGGAACCGCTGAAGAACGAGTTTCATAGTATAAAAGTGAACAAAATGAAAAATGGATTCGACCTTAATACGAGCTTTTGAGATCCGAGCAAGTCTTCGGCGGAGAAATTATTCTCGAAAAAGCAGGGTATAAAATAATGACTATTACATCTTAGCTTAAATCTTGTAGCTCCACAGTAGCAAAAGAGACACCAAAGTAGATATAGGACAAAAGCCACTAGTGACAGATAATGCCTCGGTTTGATTCTGTATAAAAAGGAAATGTTTTACAAAAATTAACAGGACTTGTAGATGAAATAAGTGAGAACACACACGTGGATTACCTTTCAACCATATGAATTTATGTATTGTATATACATACATACATAAGTGCATGCATATACATATATACATACATACATACATACATATACATATATGTATATATGTGAGTTAGTATGTATGTAGTTAGGAAGATAGATAGTATATAGACACTTATATATAAGTGTCTGTATTTTTGCGTGTCCTGTGTGGCGTTTATGGAAAAACATCTCGAACACATCACCACTTCAAGAATTTTAAATCAGTTTGCTCTCATAAATCATAAGTTGAATTTGAACGTCTCAGAAGTTATCAATATTGAATAACTCACAAGCTTTTTGTCACATCAAAATTCTTAGAAAGTCTGAAGAGTTAGTTCGAACATTTTGTTTTGCTTATCACAAAATTATTATTCGATTTATCAAGATTTTGAGATTTTTGCTATTTTTCGTTTTATACATCTCCATGTGTAAAAAACTAAGAAGGTATTTTATTTTAGTTCTCAAATCTTAATTTCATTATATTTTAGACGAAGGTTTTAAGTTAGTTAATATCAAAACTGAAGTTTGAATTTCTCATTATAGCATCTGATCCAAAGTTCTCCCCTTTAGCCATAACTATTTAATAGTTTCTAGTTAAATAACAAAATGCACTGTGACTCTGACAATATAAATAAATCTTAATACAGTTTCCTACACTCCTGAGCATTGCTTAGTCAAGTGTATTTTCCGTATTCCTTTGTAACGCAGATTCTTCTTATCAGTTCTGTCCCATTTCCATCTACCTCTGTGGTGCACTTCTGCTTAGTTAAGTCTCTTCTCTCTCGAATCTTCTCTCAACAACAATCTTATCCATACCCTCTCTTGGTCTTCTTCCTGGTACTCTTATACACTGCACTTCCATCTCCATAGCAGCCTTCAGATATGATCTTCCTCTCTCCTCAGTTACTTG
>NC_061100.1:31209575-31217075 GCF_015104395.2 Macrobrachium nipponense
GCTGCTGAATAGATTTATTACAAAATATGATACCTACTATTCAATACGCAAAGACAAACGACTAGTTTAACATTCTGGTACCAGGTTACGTTGGATAAACAAAAAAAGGGACTATATATTGGCTTTTGTTTTTTCCCAGAGAGAGAGAGAGAAGAGAAGAGAGAGAGAGAGAGAGGAGAGAGAGAGGAGAGAGGAGAGGAGAGAGACCCAAGTTCCCAATCTACCATTTTTTTTATGTTTTACATTATTCTTTTCATCCAATTCATCGTGATCTTGACTTTCTTTCACTAGGAAATAATCGTAATCAAGTTCTACAGACCATTGAGTTATAGGTTTAAGATTATCTGGAGTACTGGCGAATTCAACCAAAAAATTCCAACCAAGAATGGAGAGGTAATGGGATATTGAATTCTGATTCCAATTTTCTTCATATCAGACGGACCACAAAGCCAATTAATTTACTATTATTATTATTTTTTTTGTTTTCTTTTTTTTTTTTTTTTTTTTTTTTTTTTTTTTTTGCTTTATCACAGTCCTCCCAATTCGACTGGGTGGTATTTATAAGTGTGGGTTCCCGGGTTGGCATCCTGCCTCCTTAGGAGTCCATCAACGTGCCTTATTAACTATGTGTGCCGGTTTCTTAGGATCACAACTCTTCTGCATGGAGTCCTGGAGCTACTTCAGCCTACAGTTTTTTCTAAGAGTTCCTTTTCAGGGATTTTGCGGGATCGTTTGCCGTAGGTTGCTTCCTATGATTATGGTACGATTTCCACCCTGGGCATATCCCCATAATCCCTTCTTATTTGCTATTTGCAGATCCTTGATTACTTATCCAATTTTTCCCTTATTTCTTTCTTCAACAAACCTGGTGTTCAACCAATGGTTATTGCGACATCAATGAGTGATAACTTTCTTATTGACCTTGGTCAATCAACATTCACGTCTGGTCTTGTTTGCAACGTTATCACCCTATCCGTTCATGATCACCATCTAGTCCAGAGGGATTTCTTTGCCTGAATCGTTTTATATCACTCCTTCAGGTTGGTGCTCGTACCACTTATTTACTGCAAGTAAGGCTGAGCTGATGTTTCTTGCACAGGGCGCCAGTGGAGGGGATTTTGCTACTGGAATCATGCCTATTTTTTGTCACTGGTTCTGTGCAAGTGCCGGGCATTCACTTGATATGTGGTTTATTGGTTTCCAACCTTTTCGTATTGCACTTCCTACATATGGGAGAGATGCTTTATTTTTCCGTCTATCGTTACTTTGAACATAATCTGGTTCTTAGGGCCTTGATCTTGTGCCGCTGTTACTCAGCCTTCAGTTTCCATTCTTTAGCTCTCCCCACTGTTAAGCCATCTTGCCAATTGTCATCGGAGGGCTAGTTCTTTTAGTCTGTCTCATGTATTGTACATGCAATTGGTTTGGTTGTGCAGTCCGTCTTGTTTTTCTTTCGGTCCTTTCTCCTGTCCTGCCTGTATATTTCTCGCGGGTCTTAGTCTTGCTTTAGTTAGTCCTTCTTCCCATGCAACTCTTTAGCCACTCGTCTTCACGCGGTTTTCAGATATGCACCCCAGTGCCCTTTCTTGTTTTCGATGTTGACGCAGTGCCTCTATACTTAGTAGTCCATCTCCCTCCTTCCTTTCGTGTTATGCTATAGTCTGTCCGTATTTGCTCTTGCGGGTGTAGTGCTTGTTTGATTGTAAGTCAATGTTTCCTGGTTTTCTGATCTATGCTGCGGAGTTATGGCCATTTCGTCCAGTTCCACTATTTCCTGCGCTGTATTCGGATTACTGGCACTGCCCATTTAGGTGTTTATGGCTTTATCATATTTCCGGCGTTGAGGTTTGACTTGAGTTATCGCCTTGAGTCTACTGCATATATTCTTTCCTGATTCGTACCTTCCATTCATATTTGGTGTTTTATATCTCCTCCTTCCATTATTTCCCAGGGTATTTGATCCCATGTCTCATTCTATTTGATGTTTGTTTTCTTGTGTTTGATTGTTGTTCCCAATCTGGGTAGTCCTTTATTCCCGTTCAGTTCTCGTTTACTTTGCCTTTTTTTTGTATGTTGGACTAAGGCGCATTATTTTTTTTTTTTTTTCATTAATTTCCAAACTCCCATCTCCTGATGTCCTCCAGAAGATCAATTCCTTACAGTCTGGATTAGGGTAATCTATTTCCCCGTTGATTGTGATGCTCTTACCATTTATACAGCTTGATTGGTCGTCCCCATGAACATCAGATTGGTTGATTTCTTGCCTTGCCTCTTTTCTTGAGTTGGTAACCCGACATCCATATTTCTGTAGACTTTTACTTTGTCATGGGAATCATGGGGGCTCACTTTACGAAGAGATAGTGGGGGACAGTGAGTCGCCATGGAAGATTCCCTCTCCCTGATATTAACCTCCTGCTAGTCTTTATTCTTAGAGCTTGTTGTAAGGATTGTATTCAGTTGCGCATTGTATTGTTTTGAGGAAGCTGATGGTATTTTCTATGCCCCCATATATTTTTCAGGCATTCTATTAGCCATGTGTGTCGGTATCATGTCGAAGGATTCTTTATAAGTCTAATCCATGCCATGCTTAGGGTGGTTTTTCCTTATCCTACTGTTCTTCATTTACCATTTTGTCTATCAGGGAGCTGGTATTTTGTTGCCCCCCTACCTACTTCCTTCGTGCAGACTGTTCCTTCGTTGTGGTGGGGGATTGGTGTTTAGTTTCCTCTAGGTTAGTTGTTATCTAGCCTTTCACTGATGATACATGTTAGTAACTTCCACATTATTGGTTAGGCCATGGTGATAGGCCTGTATGTTACTGGCTATATTTCCCTTACTCGGTTCTTTTTGTACTAAGTGGATTTTCTTCTCCGTGGTCATACCATTTGGGTTTGGGGCTTGGCGGATTTGAAGATACAATGCAGGAGTTGCTTAATGCTATTCGTGGGTGGTTAGGGCATTGAAGTTTTGAAGACCAGTATCCATGGACTTCATTCGAGGGGACCTGGGGCTTTCAGTTTGGCATTTTTATTTAGTTGGTTGGGTCTGACGTGTTCTGTCGTTGATGTCTGGCTGGAATCTTTGTTTGTTTTATTACTCCCTGTTTCTTCTTCCTTGACTTCCTGGAGCCATGTTGCATGTTTGTTGTGTGGATAACCGGATTGTCCTACAATGTTTTCCCAGAGGCTCTTAGTTTGGTTCCGGCTTCAGGAATTTCTGGGTGGGGTTGGTCTTCCCCATCTTAGTTGGCTGTTATTAGTTCTGTTTTCTGGTTTGGTTCCGAATTAGTTTGTTCTGTTGGTATCCCTTATTTCCTGTTCATGTATCGTTGCGGATCTTATGTGCTTTGGCCTTAAGCCTCTGTTTTTATCATTCTTCATTATGTTGTTTAATCCCGCTCTTGTACTTTGTATTTCTTCCGTTGAGTTCCTCCCTTGTTTTGCTTTTGACCTTCTTAGCCTTTTTTCTGCCATCTTCTTCAGTTTACTCAAGTCAGATCTCATCACCAAGATTTGCTGTTTTCCAGTCGCTTCCTTTTACCAAGGAGGTTGCTTGTTTTGGTTTCTGTTGGGTTGGTTGGTGCTGGTGGTGTTGGTTGGAATTCGAATTCCCATCAGGTCTCGCAACTAAGCTTGCTTCCTGCATACGTCAAGTTTATGTGTTCTGTGATACTGGGGTGGGTCTGTATTTTATGACCCATTATTTCATTGACCTCACTTGTTTTCTCCCTTAATTTTCTTGGTGTTGTAGGGCTTTCATGAGGAGGGGATCTTTGTTCTCTCTGTATCTGGCTCCATCCATTGTCTAATCTTTTGCTACCCACTTAGTCCTCTATGGTTAACTTCGTCGGTGTTTCTTCAGTGGTGTCGTTGTTTTGTTGTTTGATATCTCAATCCTCCCTGTTCGTCCTTCGTTTAGGCATAGTCTCTCAGCTTCGTATTCGTGTAATTCGTTGTCGTCTTGTGACATTTCCCTTTCCAAGTTCTTCTCTTTCTGTTGGGGAGAGCCAGTTCTTTTTCTTTATGGTTCCTTAACTTGGTCTGACCAGCCTCTGCCTCTGTTTGGGGGTGTGGGTTTTGGGGGGGTTATTCCCTCTCATTCCAGATGTTTGGACCAACTATTCCTTCTATATCCCTTCTTTCTTCCGTCGGGTGCTTTTGAGATGGAGCATCTCCATATTTCCCTTATTTTATTTTATTTCTTGTCCATTTCTCCTTTTTGACCTCTGTAGCTCCCAAATCTCAGGCTGTGATTATTGTCGTCTGTGGGTTGATCAGGTTGCGGACTGGATGGGACGACCTTCCAAGTAACCATGGACCGTTTCCCTTCCCCTTAATCAATTGGGTGAATACATGGATTGCCGGCCGAAGCTCCTCTGTTGCCAGAGAGGGTTCCATTTACGTCGTTGTCGGTTAACTCCTTCATTTTCTTTTCCATCATTGATGAGTTTTTGCCTTATTATTTGAAACCCATAGGCGGACCCTACCCCATCAGGGATAGGTACTTCAGATTTACAGACTTGTGAGTAGACTGACGGAAAATTATTGGTAAAGATCCCTTTACCCAAGGAATCAACGACGAGGAGAGCGGTCACCCATCCAACGGGACTGGACCATGAAGCCAGTGTTGCTTAACTTGACTTAAGTCTATTGAACGACCTACAACCCACTCCTCCACGGCCGGCCACATGTTTATTTATTATTTAGTTATTATTATAATTATGTTATTATTATTATTATTAGGTATTATTATTATTATTATTATTATTATTAATTATTATTATTACTTCAAATGTTGTTCCCCGCGGATCAATATAGGTAGTGCCATCCATTTTTATCCTATTGATTATTGATTTATTCATTGGTGAAGAATTCCACAACAATTGATTGAGTGAAAATACAATTAAATTCAAAAAACCTTTTTATACATTAAGAGCTCTCTTAAGAACCATAAATTTGAAATTCGGATTCCAGTTTAGGAGAATTGAAGGATGAGTGATGATTGATGATGATGAGTTATCATTGATTATTTATTATTATTTATTATTATGATTATTTATTTTATTATTATTATTATTATTATTAGTAGAACCTATAACAGTAATTTAAGAGATTGTTGACTGTTTCGTGTCATTTCGGCACTAGCGCAACAAATGCATATCGGTATAATTACTTAGTGATTTTCATTATCAATAAAATTAATATTTAAAAAAAAACTGATGGTTGCTTTCGTCATTAAAACCGACCATGTAATGTGGACTAAGTTATTATCTCAAATTGAAATATATCAAGTAAACTACGCAAACTTTTAAGGATATTAACAACAAATACGTTCTAACAAAATTGTTTTGAAAGAATGACAGATATTAAGTTTAGTTAAGATACTTTTGTTTAAAACGAGATGAAAACAAAAAGAAACAAAAAATTAATCTATTAAAATCGACAAGTGGAATTCTTCAAAAATTTTGGTTTCTATTCTTGTTTCAAAGCTTCAGTACTTGGGGGACATAAAGTTATTGTCAAAAGGAAAAACAACAATAATATAATAAGTTGTTAGAATCATTCAACCAATTCAAGCCATCATTTTTCCCGTTACCCGAAAGTCTAGAAAAACACCCCCCCCCCCCCCCAAAAAAAATAAATGGTTGCCAACTGGCGGGACTTTGCCAAATATAGCTCCTTGTCTTGTCAAAGCTTGCAATACTTGGCGGGACCAAAAGTGGCTGTCCATGAAAAAAATCAAAATCAAGATAATGGTTCGTTTGAATTAATTCCATCCAATGTGCTTCAGGTTTCCATGTCACCGAAAAAGCGAAAAAAATAAATGTTTGGCAAACTATAAACATCGTAAAAACAAAGGTAACATATTTCAACTTCCACTTTCAACAAGCTCCTTCAGTCTTATCTATCGAACGATAAATTACATGACAATAAAACAAAACCCTTGCAGAGCATTCCAAATGGCATAGTTTCCATGTTTTTTATTTTTACTTTTGTACCTTGGAATAAAAATATGGAGGCACAAAAAGTTTTGTTAGCTAAAAAGGACGCAAAAGTCCGGCTCATTCGTTTGCATAATTCAAATTCAGCTGTATTGCCGTGAAAAAATGCAGTTCTTCACAAAAATGTATATTCATAAAAAAAAGGGGTTGAGGCCTTGTTTATATGGTATTCGTAAGCACAAAATGATTTTATGAATTTTTATATTAAGATATCCATTACAAAATAAGATGGTACAGTTTTGGAAAATTAAAAATTTATTATTATTAGTTTTTTTTTACTCACAAGTCCTCCAATGCTACTGGGGTTGGTATTTATAGTGGTGAGGGTCTGGGTTGTTATACTACCTCCGCCTCCTCCTCCTCCATTCCTCCTTACCTCCCCTCCTCCGCCCTCCTTCCTCCTCCTCTTCCTCCCTCAATTTATTATTGATTATTATTATTATTATTATTAATTATCTTATTTATTATTATTTATTAGTTAGTTTATTATTATTAATTATTGATTATTATAATTCAGAATATAATTCCCTATCCATAATGAAACAAAGCCATTCAGGGGCCATCTTGAATTAGACATTAAAAACCTCCCAAAGAAAGAGGAGAAAGAAGGACGAGGAGGAGAGAGAGAGAGGAGGAGAGAGTGGTGTGGGATATTTCACTGATAAAGAACCACAACAAAACTTCATTCCTGCCTCTCTCAAGAAGTCCCAAGTGCAATGTTAATTCACAAAAATCTCAGAATTGCTGTTTGATGCCTTCCCCAGGCTTTATCTCACCAAGGAAAGCGGACTGTCTCAGTCGTTTTTCTTTTTCATTTCTCAAGCAGAAATACAAAACTGCTGCTGCCTTTCCTTCGATCCACGAAAGCATCACAATCAGCAGTCCATTTAAATATATTGCAATGTCATCCAAGAACTGCCCTGCCCTGTCACAGTTGGGCAGGGACACTCTCTCTCTATCTCTCCCTCTCTGTCCTTTCAAGCCTCGTTTGATATGGCGAAAGTTCTAATAAACTTGGAATAAATACGAAAACAAGCATATTATATCTTACTTATCTTATTTGACGAATAGCTCATTCGTTTCCTATGTTTTGTCATCTTCGTAGCTTAATTGGGGGTGGCATGTATATCAACCATGTGTATGGTATAGACTTCGTATTTATATATATATAATAGATATATATATTATATTAATATATATATATATATATATAATATATATATATTATATATATATATATATATATATATATGTATACAACTATATTATATATGATATATATATAATATATATATATTTATTATATTATATATATATATATATATATATATAATTATGGGTGTGTGGTGTTGCGTGTGTGGTGGGCGTGTATGTGTTGTAATTATATATATTAATATCATAATAAATATAGATACAAAATAATATAATATATATATATATAATTATATATATTATAGATAATATATATATATAGATATATATATATCTTACAGTATGTC
>NC_061100.1:31222075-31229575 GCF_015104395.2 Macrobrachium nipponense
CACGACTTCCGACGCGAGACGACAGGAACTGAGACGTCATCCCATGTCAACAATCCTTCACCATATAATCTTGAGCTAAGTACCATTTTATCTATTCAGGTTCTTTCCTCAGTGAAGTGTTGTTCATCAGGAGTCGATCGTCCAGTATTCTGGGGGTGAGTTGTTCGCCATCTTAATCTTCCTTCATTACAGAATCAATCTTCAACTACGAGTTCTCGCCCGCAGATTATTTTTTTCTCTTCTCGTTGTTGCTAATCGTTTCTTGCAGGAATTCTCCGTATAATATATCAAATTATCTGTATTTTGTATCTTTTGGGGGATTTTCCTATTATTATAACACATTTATCAGTATATTGCATATGCGTTTACGTAGTGGTCGAGTGTACTCTTATAGATATTTTGATAGGACCGCAAGGGGAATAGAAGTGATAAGAAAAAAGTAAAAGTGAACATGGCAACTACTCCGGCTGGCAACCCCAATGTGGTGGGGACTCTCGTGAGCGCCGAGGTCAGCAATTGTCCCTTTTCAAGGTCGGGTCAATGGGTTCCTGCCTCAAAATGTTGAGGCATGGATCTCATCTGTAGACGCTCATTTAAATGCAAAAAAGCATCACAGACCCAGCAGTACAATTACAGGAGGCCAAAAGCTTCATAGACTTTGCTAAAGGAGACGCAAGTGCTTATCTAGGGGTGTTCCTTTCCAAGAGGCGACTACATGGGACGAGTTCAAAATCAGATTACGTGCCGTGTATGGGGGTGAAGAGGCTTTAGATGTAGTATTGGCATTGAGAAATATCCTTAACCAAACCTCCATGACTCAGCTTAATGTTGTCGAGCGGGCGGCGCTAATTGCCGACCGGCTAAATGAATATCAAGTTAGTTTAAATAACTCCGGGTGGGTTACGAGTGCCAAAATCGCCGTGAAAGATTTTATCCGTTTAATTTACCTTACGAGTATTACTGCAATGTTGCCTGAAGCGTTAGTGCGGTGTTTTGACAAAAAATTGCAGCCCAACAGTACGGAATTAGATGTGTATAAACAAATCAAAAAAAAAAACACATGTCTAAATGTACCGACCTAGATCCTTCGCTCATTCAAGTTTTTGCAAAAAAATGAGAACAAGCCACAACAAGTAAACGTGGTACATAATAATAATCAAGTTGCAGGGATGGTTTGTTATAACTGTAAACGACCAGGTCACATGATTTCAGACTGTCGGACGCGTTTTTGTTCAATACATAATAGTTCCACTCATTCATATAATCGTTGCTACTCGAGGAATCAACAGCAGAATCCTACAAACACGCAACCAGTTGCCAGTGCAAATAAAAAGAAGGGTCCTCAGTGCTATAAAAAGAAACAAGCAAACGGAAATGCTGCACAACATCAGAAACAAAACAAATCGTGCTGCGAGGTACCTCTGTTCCGGTGGGCCGTCTAGCCAGAACTTGCAAGGTCAAGCGAATTTCAAGGGTGTGATAAACAAAGCAAATACCACGTAGTTCGCTCCAAGGGGGGAGAGGGCGATGTTGGTCATCAATATCAACATCTTTTGTATCAAATAATCAGTTTAATAATTTATCAGATCATTGTGAGGCAATTGATTTCCCTATGAAACACACGGCCGAATCCAAAAAATCTGTGCAGGTTCCCGTAGATTTGCAACAAATTCATGCAATTATTAGTCAAGACGAGTTGCGACCCACCTTACATGCAGTAAATTTGGACCATAAGTCATTCACTTTGTTCTTTGATTCTGGTAGTCCACGTAATATCATGGATTTAAGGACTCATCATTTACTCTTTTCAAATTTCCCTATAGAGAAGTCCGGAATAAGACTCTCAGGAATAGGAAATAATGAATTAAATGTGGTAGAGTAACTCATGTACAGTACAAGGTCGGTAAGCGCACGTTTTCCGATACCTTTATCGTTGTACAAAACATTAATATGTATCCCGCAGTAATTATCGGATACCCGTCTATGGGCACTCAAAATATTATCTTAGCACCTGCAAAACACGGCGAGTATATCAAAGGGAAATTCTATAAGTCTTCTAATACCCTAAAATCAGTTTCAGATAATAAAGAGACAGACAGAGTAGTCACTTACATTGAAGAACCAATCACCTGTCTCATGAACCAAGAAATAATACATGCAACCCAACAGAACTCTCGCTCGCCCGTAATATCAGCTTGCACGCAAACTCTCGAGCCGAACGTAACTTCGAACATAATAGTGCGTGTAAAGAAAACCTTGCCAGGATCTGAAACGTTAATCCTTTCCGAAACTCTGAAAACACACGGATTATCCGTCACACAAGCCATTTATACAGTCGGCTCACAACAACAATGTCACATCGAAGTCTGTAATCATTTGAATACCACTTTAGTAATCCACAAAAATCAACATATTTTGGATGCGGAAGTTTATAAACATCGCATTCTTACCGTAGCTGAGATAAATCACGCTCAATCAGTTGCGGATGAATCCCTTTTGCAATCTATAAAGAACAAAAATCAATAAGGACATTCAAGAAGAAGAAATTCAGCAGAAATTTTTGAATCTTTTAACTGAATATCATCATGTTTTTTCCACTACGGATGGAACCTTAGGAAAAACGGATGTCATCGAGCATCAATAAGGCTCAAGGACAAACAGAAAGTAATCTATGTACCTTCGTACCGACTTCCTATGAAATTTCAGAATGAGATAACAGAAGAGGAAGTAGGTAAAATGCTAAAAGAAGGAGTCATTAGGAAATCAAACAGCCCTATAATTTTCCGTTAATAGTAGTACCGAAAAAAGATCGAACTTGCGGATATGCGTCGATTTTTCGTCGTTTAAATGAAGAAACAATCCCTGACCGATTCCCAGTACCATGTACTGATGATATCCTATCTCTACTAGGTCAGAACAAATATTTCACCAGCTTGGACCTACTAAAAGGATTTCATCAGATTCCGTTGGAACAAGAGAGTATCCCATACACTGCCTTCAGCACAGCCAGGGGACATTATGAATTTTTGCGTATGCCTTTTGGTTTACGTTGTGCTCCCATAACTTTTACTCGTATGATAAACATTGTGTTTGGAGACTTGTTAGGAGATATCCTACATGCCTACATGGACGACCTAGTAATCTTTTCCAACACATTAGAAGAACATCTACGTAATTAGAGTTAGTGCTACAAAGACTAAGGCAGCATAATTTAAGGGTAAAGATAAGTAAGTGTGAATTTTTTTAAAACAGAACTAGTCTATTTAGGTTTCACGTTTCTAGTGAAGGTCTTAAAGTAGTCCATGATAAGGTATCGGCTTATCCGTGAACTTTCCGATACCTACTAACGTCAAGGTGGGAATACAGCAATTTTTAGGGTGTAGCGGATACTATAGGAGTTTATTAGGAACTACTCCATCATAGCCGCTCCCCTAACCGATCTTATAAAAAAGGGCGTAGATTTCATATGGTCTGAAATTCATCAACAGGCTTCGATAAAATTGAAAGATGAAAACTGTGTAGTTCTCCTATCTTGAAATTTCCTGACTTCGGTAAGGAATTCTCATAGCAACAGACGCCTCAGACCTAGGAGTAGGTGGGGTATTTGCTTCAACAATATGATAAACAGTTTTATTTTTCCCTATAGCTTTTTATTCACGTAAACTGAGACCTTCCGAAAGTAAATATGCAGTAATAGACAAGGAAGGGCTCGCTATTGTTAATTCACCTCGTGCATTTTAAAATTTATAATATACGGTTATCCCGTCAAGGTTCTCACTGATCATAAGCCCCTAACCGACTTCTTTAAAGGCTTTAGTCACAGCCCTAAGCGAACTCGGTGGCACATGATCATCCAGGACTTTAGCGCGAGGATCGGGGTATTTACCTGGGAAAGCAAATATCATTTGCTGACGCATTATCACGCAACCCCTCTTCATCTTGTACCGAGCCATTAGCTGAATTAATAGATATCTCAACCTCCACGCCCATTGTTAAAACTATATCTGAACAGGAAGATCTGGGCTGGAGTGCTGAACTATTACAGACAGAAACAAAGAAAAGATCCGCAAATAGAAAAAATCATCATTGCGTAAAACGGAAATCCGAAGGAAAAGGAAATACATAAAGTATAAGCAGCAGAATTATATCATCAAAGATAATATCCGTGTAGATCCGTGACGAGGAAAACCCGCAACACACCACAGTTTGGAATAACAACCAGGTGGTGGTACCTATCTCACTCATACCCACTGTCTTAAAATGGTTGCATGAAAATCCACTGCATGGACACCCGGGTTATTCTTTAATGTCACAGAAAGCCAAATCCTTATTTTATTGGCATATGATGCTTACAGATATAAAAAAGCACATAGCAAATTGTCGCACTTGTCAAGAATACAAAGGGCACACGAAGACACCTGTCAGCCTAGGGCTTACCCCGTGCCAAATCAACCCTTTGAAAGAGTACATTTAGATTTATTAACAGGATTTTATTTTACGATCAGACAGAGGAAATAAGCACCTCCTAGTAATCATAGATGCTTTGACTCGATATACAGAACTGATAGCGCTTAAAACAAAAACCGCAGTCGAGTGCGCTAGAAAGTTTTACGAGTGCTACATTTGTAAACATGGAATTCCACACACCATTATATCAGACTCGGGCGGGGAGTTTCAATAATCATTTCCTTAACTCCTTGTGCGAATTTCCTTTGTATAAAGAAAATCAATACCATGATCTATCACCCAGTCTAATGGGCTAGTGGAAAGGGCAAATCGTAAGTTTTAAACATTTTTAAGGGTCACCTTAGGGGGGGGCAGACCCCACTGGGACATTGCCATACCTGCGGTACTAAGCACACTTAATCACTCGTATCATGTGTCTATTAAAATGACACCGCACGAGGCACTGTACGGTATCCCAGCTAGAACACCTTTCCATGTACTAACGCCTACAACTAATTTATCAAATCCTCTAAAGGATGTTATGGATGCAAGCATAAGTCGATATAATATACTTCGTAAGAATCTAGAAGAAGCACAAATAATAATGAAAAAAAATCAGTCTTAGTCTCTTCGCTTTTGCGAAAGACTTTTTTGTTTCTCCTTACGACTGTCATTCGTAAGTATTTCTGGTTCCTTTCATCTCCTATGTGATATCTTAGTAGAGTGGTTCTTCTTAAACTAAAGGAGAGGATTCAAACAGATAAGTTGAAAAGATATAACAACTTTATTCTGTAACTCCATACGAAGAGATGCAGTTCGGTCGGGAGACCGATATGTTTGAATGCTGGCACGGAACTGCCATTCTAAAGCATCACGTCGATATAATATACTTCGTAAGAATCTAGAAGAAGCACAAATAATAATGAAAAAAAATCATGATAAAATAGCTAAGCCAACTAGAGCATATGCCGTGGGCGATCAGGTATACATACAAGTATACGTACGTAAAGGTTTAAATTATAAACTGACACCTAAGTTTGAAGGCACGTTTAACATTTTAGAAATATTAACGGCCAATAGATTTAGGGTTCAAAATGTATCCAAAACCCACTGATGTGAGGAATAGTTCCATTGGCACATATCAGAATCTAAAGAAAGGTAGATGGAGTGAGGGAAAAAATGGTTGTATTTATGAAACTTGTATAATAATTTATATATATATATATTAATCATATTTGTATGTAAACCTATTCTTTTACACGAGTTATTACATATATTTTACTCATTGCAGGTTTTCGAAAATGAATCTGTTATTGTTAGGAGTGATATTGTGTATTCAGACATCTTTGTTGTATGGAAAGAGCGCTAGGACGAAAGAAATAGAATTTAATCATGGCTCGATTATCGAGAGAACAGACGATGTTTTCATCGTGTCAAGTAATATAGTCATAGAAGTGGATATGCAAGCCATATTTTTGCCTGAAGATGACGTCCTTAACTTAAAGAATGACCTGATGAGGTTTGCTATTTCGCTTAAGGAAATGCACCAATGTAATTTTCATGCTAACTCAGAGATTTCGCTAGCTCAAACCCTAAGCGTCGCGGAAATGTTGTCTTATGACATACAAAATAAAACCGCCGAGGCAGAGGAACTTGCTCGTGACCTGCTGATGTGGTCTGTGCGGCACAATAATCTCGAACGCCGCAACCCGCTTATTCTGGCTGGACTAAACATCTTAGGATCTGTTGCGAATCTAGGCTTAGGAATTTCAAATCGCCTTAAGATAAATAATCAAATAAAAGAATTGAGTTTTGCAACACAAAACCGAATTAGCTTTGTCCGAACTTCGCAGTCAGTTATCTTCAATCAATCAATAATGAGTATAGTAAACGAACATTCAAATAATATCGATCAGGTCATGGAAGTTCAACATTTGCTGGCTACTTTAGCTTACTATAGTTCGAAAATAGATCATATCCGTGTGAATATATCACATTTTATTGAGAAATCAAAAGATTATGTAGAAGCTATTACGTTAGCGACAAAGGGGTGTGTTATCTCCACACCTCATGCCTATTAAAGATCTGACAGTTAACTTTGGAAAACGGACGGGAGAAACTAGGTTATATTCCTTTATTAGACGTCCATAAAGTAGAGTTCTATTATAGCCTAATATCAGTCAGCGTTGAAAATTATAGGATTATGATCACCATACCTTTTGATTCTTCCGATGCTTGGCAATCATATAAATAGCACCGTTTCCTACTTTCATGACTAATAACTCAAGTCCAGTAATATCCAATTTGACGGGGCATGTACTGATTTCTTCTGATAGGAAATCATTTACAGTCATTAAAGACTTAGATAAACTCACTCACTGTTCAGAAGCCATGAATAATAAAATTTGTACAGCTGACTCTTTTGAATTCTATCCTATATCAACGGATTCATGTGAGTTAGGCATAGTGCTAAACGGCTCTCTCTCTCATACAAGCGAAGGTTGTCTGGGGGGAAACTTTATCCCTTTTACCAGTAATAAATTCAATTACAGAATGAATAATGGTTCCTGGATCCGTTACGACAAAGCCGGATTCCACGTCGTATGTCCAGATGGGACCACCGCCCATTCCCCAATCTTTGTAGCAGCTGATGGTTGTACGGGGACATCTACAAACTACACCGTCAGAGGGGTCAACACGATAATACGTGAGAAGGCGTATTTTGCGAACTATACTTGGGCGTCTACAATTATCCCATCACTACCTCTCCATACAACGCGCGGTGGCTCATCGTTTGACGCAACTGGCTGAGATGAACCACGCGTCACCGACTTATGCAGGTGGAGAAAAATCTTCGTTACTACATTCTGCTGGCCGTGCTCAGCGTGACGGCCATATTGGTTATCGCCGTCAACATCTTTGCTTGGCGTAGGCTGAGGCGTAAACAGAAGGATCTCCAAGGAAACGTTATTGTCCGTCTAGATGACGTACCCGTTAAACTCAAGTCGTTTGAGTTTAGGGCCGCCTGAAACTGGCCACTTCATTTTGTGCCTA
>NC_061100.1:31242075-31244095 GCF_015104395.2 Macrobrachium nipponense
AATCCACCTTTCATGTCCAACAGACCAACTTTTCCTCAGCTATTTTTGATAACTATTCACGAACCCTGTTTCGGCGTTTCATGTTCCTTGTAAGTTTTATGCAGTAGTCTCAAGACATCCCCTCAGCTTTAAGAACGCCCGTCCAGAATTTTAGAATAGCGAAGCAAACTTCCTTCTCTCTAATTACCTTACAGATTGAACTCCCCAAACGTTCTGTCTATAATTGTTTTTAAACCTTGTGATACCCGTGTAATCCACTCTCTCAAAGACACTCCTCTGGTCAAGTAAATGTCTTATGTCTTCTTGTTTTTATGACTAGATTATCCCACCTTCCAATATTATTTCTTCTTGTTTCTTCGTCGTTATTTCATCTCCTTCTGACGTCTAATAATATTTTTTTATTATTTCTTTATAATTATTCTCTTCTCTAAAGCTTGAATTCCAAGTCGATGGCCCCTGTGGTCTTCTTTCATATGAATTGGGTTCATCTTCTGACTAATAATAATAATAATAATAATAATAATAATAATAATAATAATAATAATAATAATAATAATATCTCAAGAAGGAAACTGAAGGAATGATAACAGCGGCACAAGATCAGGCCCTAAGAACCAGATATGTTCAAAGAACGATAGAAGGAAATAACATCTCTCCCATATGTAGGAAGTGCAATACGAAAAATGAAACCATAAACCACACAGCAAGCGAATGCCCGCCACTTGCACAGAGCCAGTACAAAAAGAGGCATGATTCAGTGGCAAAAACCCTCTACTGGAGCCTGTGCAAGAAACACCAGCTACCTTGCAGTAATAAGTGGTACGAGCACCAACCTGAGGGAGTGATAGAAAACGATCAGGCAAAGATCCTCCGGGACTATGGTACCAGAACAGATAGGGTGATACGTGCAAATAGACCAGACGTGACGTTGATTGACAAAGTCAAGAAGAAAGTATCACTCATTGATGTCACAATACTATGGGACACCAGCGTTGAAGAGAAAGAGAGGGAAAAATGGATAAGTATCAAGATCTGAAAATAGAAATAAGAAGGATATGGGATATGCCAGTGGAAATTGTACCCATAATCATAGGAGCACTAGGCACGATCCCAAGATCCCTGAAAAGGAATCTAGAAAAACTAGAGGCTGAAGTACCTCCAGGACTCATGCAGAAGAGTGTAATCCTAGAAACGGTGCACATAGTAAGGAAAGTGATGGACTCCTAAGGAGGCAGGATGCAACCCGGAACACCACACTGTAAATACCATCCAGTCGAATTGGAGGACTGTGATAGAGCAAGAAAAAAATAATAATAATAATAATGATAATATATTTACCTATGACAGGCTATACTTTCACTTTTACTCAATCAATACTTAGTTATCACTGGTCGTTATTGAAACCACAAAATATATGAAAAAAATATATATTTGAGGCATATTACTACTACTATCATTATTATTATTATTATTATTATTATTATTATTATTATTATTATTATTATTATTATTATTATTATTATTACTATTATTTTTAATTATTATTATTATTATTATTATTATTATTAAGTTGTAAAAGTGACATATGCATCAGAGAGAGAGAGAGAGAGAGAGAGAGAGAGAGAGAGAGAGAGAGAGAAATTTTGTACATGAAAAAAACGAATTATTGTGGAAACTAACGAAAGGTAATATAAGAACCATTCCAAAACGATAACCACTTCGACATACACACACACACACACAGAGAGAGAGAGAGAGAGAGAGAGAGAGAGAGAGAGAGAGAATCTGGAGCTTCTTTGTTATTACTGTCTCCTGCCCGCATGTTGAGGTCTTGTTCTGTGCAGCACTGACTCTTCTGGGACGTAAAACAGGGAGACAGTGGCTTGTAAAGAATTCGTCTGACCAGCAGCAATATCTTCATTTCTTGGCATTTCTGGGTCCCGGCGGAAGCGGTTTGCAAAAATATATATGTATATTATTTTTTGTTTTTGTTTTTATATATAGATGTATATGTATGAAT
>NC_061100.1:31244595-31264595 GCF_015104395.2 Macrobrachium nipponense
GCTGCTGAATAGATTATTACATATGATACTATTCAATACGCAAATACAACGACTAGTTTAACATTCTGTACCAGGTTACTATATATTGCTGTATTTTCCAGAGAGAGAGAAGAGAGAGAGAGAGAGAGGAGAGAGAGAGAGAGAGAGAGGAGAGACGAGAGAGAGAGAAGAGAGAGATGAGAGAGAGAGAGAGTTCCCATATCTACATTTTTTTTATTTTACATATTCTTTTCATCAATTCATCGTGATCTTGACTTTCTTTCACTAGGAAATAATCGTATCATTCACATACCATTGAGTTATAGGTTTAAGATTCTCTGGAGACTGGCGAATTCCAACAAATTGCATCAGAATGGAGAGGTAATGGGATATTGAATTCTGATTTAATTTTCTTCATATCAGAGACCACAAAGCCAATATTATTATTATTATTATTATTATTATTATTATTATTATCATTGGTGAAGAATCCACAATGATTGTAGAGTAAATATATATTAAAAACTTTTATACATCAAGAGCTCTCTAGAACCTATAAATTCTAATTCTCAGTTTAGGAGAATTGAGATGATGATGATGATGATGATGATGATGATGATGATTATCATTACTACTACTACTATCATTATTATTATTATTATTATTATTATTATTATTATTATTATTATTATTATTATTATTATTATTACTATAACAGTAATTTTAAGAGATGTTGACTGTTGTGTCATTTCGGCACTGAGAAATGCATATCGTATAATTACTTAGTGATTTTCATTATCAATAATAATATTAAAAAAAACTGAGGTGCTTTGTCATAAAACCGGCATAATGTGGCTATGTTATATCTCAAATTAATATATCAAGTAACTACGCAAAACTTTTAAGGATATAACAACAATACGTCTAAAATTGTTTTGAAAGAATACAGATATTAAGTTAGTTAAGATACTTTTGTAAAACGAGATGAAATAAAAAGAAACATTAATCTATTAAAATCGACAAGTGAATTCTTCAAAATTTTGTTTCTTATCTTGTAAAGCTTCAGTACTGGGGACATAAGTTATTGTCAAAAGGAACAAATCAATAATATAATAAGTTGTAGAATCATTCAACCAATCAGCCTCATTTTTCCCGTTACCGAAAGTCTAGAAAAAAATAAATGGTTGCCAACTGCGACTTTTGCCAAATATAGCTCCTTGTCTTGTCAAGCTTCAATACTTGGGACAAAAGTGGCTGTCCATGAAAATAAATCAATGATAAGTTGTTGAATTATCCATCCAATGTGCTTCAGGTTTCCAGTCACCGAAAAGCGAAAAAAATAAATGTTTGGCAACTAATACATCGTAACAAATGTACATATTTCACTACCAGTTTTACAGCTCCTTCAGTCTTATCTATCGAACGAATTACATGAATAAAACAACCCTTGCAGAGCATTCAAATGCATACGTTTCATGTTTTTATTTTTACTTTTGTCCTTGTAATAATATAAAGCACACAAAATTTTTTAGCTACAAGACGCAAGTCGGCTCATCGTTTGCATAATTCAAATTCAGCTGTATTGCCGTGAAAAAATGCAGTCTTCACAAAATGTATATTCATAAAGGGTTGAGCCTTGTTTATATGTATTTCGTAAGCACAAAATGATTTATGAATTTTATATAAGATATCCATTACAAAATAAGATGGTACAGTTTTGGAAAATTAAAAATTTATTATTATTAGTTTTTTTTATCACAGTCCTCCAATGCTATTATTATTATTATTATTATTATTATTATTATTATTATTATTATTATTATTATTATTATTATTATTATTATTATTATTATTATGATTATATTATTATTATTATTATTATTATTATTTTTTTTTTTTTTTGCTCTATCACAGTCCTCCAATTCGACTGGGTGGTATTTATAGTGTGGGGTTCCGGGTTGCATTCTGCCTCCTTAGGAGTCCATCACTTTTCTTACTATGGGTCTGGTTTCTAGGGATCACACTCTTCTGCATGAGTCCTGGAGCTACTTCAGCCTTAGTTTTTCTAGATTCCTTTTCAGAGATCTTGGGATCGTGCCTAGTGCTCCTATGATTATGGATACGATTTCCACTGGATATCCCATATCCTTCTTATTTCAATTTTCAGATCTTGATACTTATCCATTTTTTCCTCTCTTTCTCTTCAACTCTGGTGTCCCATGGTATTGCGACATCAATGAGTGATACTTTCTTCTTGACTTTGTCAATCAACGTCACGTCTGGTCTTTTTGCACGTATTACCCTATCCGTTCTGATACCATAGTCCCAGAGGATCTTTGCCTGATCGTTTTCTATCACTCCTTCAGGTTGGTGCTCGTACCACTTATTACTGCAAGGTAGCTGATGTTTCTTGCACAGGCTCCAGTGGAGGGCTTTTGCCACTGAGTCATGCCTCTTGTTTTTGTACTGGTTCTGTGCAAGTGCCGGGCATTCACTTGCTATGTGGTTTATGGTTTCATTTTTCGTATTGCACTTCCTACATATGGGAGAGATGTTATTTCCGTCTATCGTACTTTGACATATCTGGTTCTTAGGGCCTGATCTTGTTGGCCGCTGTTATCATTCCTTCAGTTTCCTTCTTTAGCTCTCCCCTCTGTAGCCATTGCCAATTGTCATCGCTGGCTAGTTCTTTAGTCTGTCTCATGTATTGTCCGTGCATTGGTTTGTTGTGCCAGTCTCTGTTTCTGTCTTTCTCCTGTCTCTGTATATTTCTGGGTCTTCGTCTACTTTTATTAGTCCTTCTTCCCATGCACTCTTTAGCCACTCGTCTTCACTGGTTTTCAGATATTCCCCAGTGCTCTGCTTCGATGTTGACGCAGTCCTCTATACTTAGTAGCCTCTCCCTCCTTCCTTTCGTGTTATGTATAGTCTGTCCGTATTTGCTCTTGGGTGTAGTGCTTTGTGTATTGTCATTGTTTCCTGGTTTTCTGATCTATGCTGCGGAGTTCTGCCTTCGTCCATTCACTATTCCTGCGCTGTACTGATTACTGGCACTGCCCAGTGTTTTATGGCTTTTTATCATATTTCCGGCGTTGAGTTTTGACTTGAGTATCGCCTTGAGTCTCTGCATATATTCTTTCCTGATCGTGTCCTTCATCTCTTGGTGTTTTATATCTCCTCCTTCCATTATTCCCAGGTATTTGTTATCCCTGTCTCATCTATGTGTTTGATGTTGCTCCCATATTGGTAGCTTTATCCCTTCAGTTCTCGTTACTTTGCCTTTTGTATGTTGACTAAGGCGCATTTTTCTATTCCAAACTCCATCCTGATGTCCCCAGATACAATCCTTACAGTCTGGATTAGGGTATCTATTTCCTTGATGCTCTTACCATACAGCTTGATGTTGTCCATGAACATCAGATGGTTGAGTTTTGTTGCCTCTTTCTTGAGTTGGTACCCGGCATCCATCTTCTGTAGTACTTTTGTCATGGGAATCATGGGCTACTACTATTATTATTATTATTATTATTATTATTATTATTATTATTATTATTATTATTATTATTATTATTATTATTATATTCAGAATATAATTCCCTATCCATAATGAACAAGCATTCAGGGGCCATTGACTAGACATAAAACCTCCAAAGAAGAGAGAGAGAGAGAGAGAGAGAGAGAGAGAGAGAGAGAGAGAGAGAGAGAGAGAGAGAGATTTCACTGGATTTCACTGATAAGAAACACAACCAAACTTCATCCTGCCTCTCGCAAGAAGTCCCAAGAGAATTATTCACAAACTCAGAATTGCTTTGATGCCTTCCCCAGGCTTTATCTCACCAAGAAAGCGACTGTCTCAGTCGTTTTTCTCATCCACAAGCAGAAATACAACTGCTGCTGCCTTTCCTTCGATCCACGAAAGCATCATATCAGTAGTCCATTTAAATGTATTGCCATGCATCCAAGAACTGCCCTGTCACAGTTGGGCTGGACACTCTCTCTCTCTCTCTCTCTCTCTCTCTCTCTCTCTCTCTCTCTCTCTCTCTCTCTGTCTTTCAAGCCTCGTTAATATGGCGAAAGTTCTAATAACTTGGAATGTACGAAAACGTATGTAATAACCATACGTTGTATTTATAGGATATGGTGAATATTAAATTCTCTCAAGGGCATTCCCGGATGAACAAAGTTAGACAGATAGGTAGACATATGTTCATGCATATATATTCATTGAATAGAATGGCTTTTTCACTGTTAACCAGCTTTTTTGAAATTGCTTCATATTTTCTAATTATTTTCTTTACTTCATTGTTCAGGTTACTAATGGACTCATAATGGGGTTCTTCCATTTACTCCAGTATTTTTACACGCGACAGCTGTTTCGTCAACCTATACGTATTGACGTTATCAACGGCGTACTGATACAAAATATGGAGCCGCCTACATGCGTTTTGTGACGTCATGAGGACGGAAAGGTAGTACAATTGCCAGATACCTAGTTTTAAGTATTTACAAAAGACTATAGTGAAACATAAAATAAGACAAATAAATAAAAATTTTAACAACAGAAATTATATAAAAAGTTGAAAGTAAGTTATTATATACACATTATACATAAATATATATTAACTACATATATGTTTAATTCACTGAATGTCGATGTGCGCTCCTGTCCGCGTGTGGTGGTTTTGTTCCACGCGGTTGAAGGGCTGCCTCCTACACGAGGGCAAGGATCGGTCTGCCTCACGTTGGATGTTAAGGTTGTGGCGTTGCATGGAGATGCTGACTGCTTCTGATATCAATAAAACGATTGTAGTTGCCTTCCTTGTGTATTATTTTGGTGTTTGTGAGAAGTTCTTGTAAGGATGGTTTTTTTATTATGGGTATCCACAAAGTGCTGATGAATGGCTCCTTGGTTTATGTGGGCCTGCATGCAATGTTTTAGTGTAGTGGTTGTATGTCCGATATAGCATTTTTGGGGGGACTGACATTGCTCGTCAGCACAGACAAACTTGTATACTATATCAGATTGAACCTCTTTCTCCGTCGATGGGACCGTACTATTTTCATTACCAATGAGGCCGTAAGGTTTGGTTTGCAGTAAATTCTTGCTTTTATTTTGTTATATGGCGCTAAGGGGGTGGTTCCTCTTCGCAGTATACCAAGGATGGCGTGAAGAGAGAGAGAGAGAGAGATCAGAGAGATGAGAGGAGATGAGAGAGAGAGAGAGAGAGGTATCGCTTGGAGAGAGAGAAGAGAGAGAGAGAGAGAGAGAGAGAGACAGAAAGGGAAGTCTCGAGCCGCTGGTTGCTTGGAGAGAGATTGGTAAGTATGCCTGACGCTCGGAGTTTACACATTTACCGCCCAAATGAACTAATTGGAGGATCATAATCCTCCATTACGATATATATAAGCATAATATAATATAAGTATATAGAGATAGAGAGAGATAAGTATAGTAAACACGACATAAGTTAGAGTAGAGATATAAATGAAAGAAAATATATTGAGATATAGTATAGAAAGAATAGATATAGAGTATAAGAGAATGTATAGAGAGAGATATATGATATGAATAGCTAGAGATTAGTATATGAGATTAGATTATAGAGAATATTTATAGATATAGATGAAATAAGATTATTATAGATAGATATAGGTATGGTATAGATAATACATAGTATATAGATATCAGTTAGCATATAATAGCGAAGAGCTTGAGATCAGATCTATAGATAAGAAATTATAAATATAGAGATAGAGAGAGATATATAGATATATAAGAGATATAGATATATATATAGATAATATGAATAATATATAAGAGATTAGATATATGCTATTATTATAGATAATTATAGATATATATATATAGAGAATATAGATAGAATTGAGATAGATATATAGAGATATATAGGTTATATACATCTTATATCTATATAATAGATATAGATAATACAATATATATATATGTATAGGTAGTATAGATTATATATATAACTAATAAGATATAGTATTAATATATATAGCTATCAATGTATATATAATTAGATTATAGAGATTATATATATAGATATATATAAATAGAAATATGACATAATATAGATAATATAGAGATAAGATATGACTATAGATAATATAGTATATATAAGATAGAGATATAAGATTATAAGAATTATAATATAATATATATAGATATATATCTATATCTATATATATATATATATATATATATATATATATATATATATATACTATATATATAAATATATATAATATATATATAGATATAGAATTATATATATATATATATATATATATATATATATATATATATATATATATCATTATGAGAGAGAGAGAGCGAAGAAACACAAAACTACCTTTAATTTTTTAATGAGAAAAGGACAAAAGGCACTAATGTTAAAAACCATGTAGGCGAGGGAGTGACTGGTTTGTTGCAGAAGTGTCATTTGCATCCCAGTGGCTGCGTAGTATCTCTGACCAGTCACCCCTAAACGTTTAGGTTCATCATTGCGCATGCGCTAACTTCGATACTTTACTTCGCTGTAAATATTACTTAATTGTTTAAAGCGTCCCATCGACCCATAGCTGCACCGACTTTTTAGGCTTTTACTGTACCTCCATTCCACCTTCCTTTCTTCAGTCTTGCTGGCAAGTATTCTAACCATTACTGCTTAGTGTGACTATCTCATAATTTGAGCTGTGTAGTACTTCAGTTCATTTATTTTCTACATCTCTTAACCTTTCTATACAGCCAATCCACACCTTGTCTCTGTTCCTAAGGACAAAATGACTGAAAGTGCCACAAGATTTTTGCTTTCAATCCTACCTTTCATGATGCATTAATTAATTCGTTCAACTCTCACCCTCTTACCATATATTACATAAAAATATGTCCAAACAACGTCAAATATCCTGGTCTCAATAAACCCAACTTCTGTAATGTGGTACCTTGCTCAGTAACTCATCTGACCTGGTTAAATCAAAAAGTACTTAGATCAATGTTCAAATCAACGAGAATATGTTTTATATTCTTTAATGATTATCGAAATTTCTACCTTCGGGAGTGGGCGTTGCCCACTGAGGTGAAGCCTGGCAAATGAAGTTTTCGTATGCGGTGGAAGTTTGAACAAAATCACATTTCGTGGCTGAAGGAGAAAGAATCTAATTGAGCCTGACGATGCTAATACGTTTATCCTGTCTTGTAAGACCAAGTTACTCTTTACATTTAACTTTCCTCGTCGTTTTCATCTTTTGTGAAATTGACCCGTTAATGAGACAAGAAATTTAGCGCCTTTTTTTCTAGATAACTATTTAGATTAATTGAGATTAGTTTTTATCTTTTGTGAAACTAACCCATTAATAAGACAAGGAATATAACTATTTAGAGTAATTGAGTGATAATCGTTCGGTTAAAGACCATAAACACTTGATCAAAACAAAATTAGTAAATGTCTCGTAGCTGTTCAATTCGTAAATACATCCGTTTCGTAAATAATGGTCTTTTTAGAATGCCATTTGAGATAGAGTTACTGTTTACATTTAACTTTTTCCATCGATTTTAACCTTTTGTGAAACTAACGTGTTTAATAACACCAGATATATAGCGCTTTATTTCTATAATATGTAAATGTCTAACATTATTGAGTGATAATCGTTCGGTTAAGCCATAAAACTTAAAAATATTACATTTGTAGCTATGGCATTTGTAAATGGCAACAATATTGCAAGGAAGGTTTTCTGCAATTCTTGAAAATGCAATCTCGAGACTCAATTTGTAAATACACTCAGATTGTAATGAATACTCAAAAGAATGTTTTCGTGCAGTCCTTAAAAATACAAACTCAAGTCGCAATTTGTAAATACCCTCAGCTTGTCAAATGCAAGAATCTCCAAAAGAAGGTTTTTGTAAAATGCCTGAAAATACAAACTCAGGCTGGAAACTAAAAGTTTTGTGTAATAAAGCCAAGTTTGACCCAAAAGGGCTGAGGACCATTTTAAACCACTAAGAAAACAGGCCAAGTTTTTATTGCTCTCTCTCTCTCTTCTCTCTCTCTCTCTCTCTCTCTCTCTCTCTCTCTATCCCTTATTCTATTTTCTACTCATTCTTTTGAACACGTCATATAAACTCGCGGTGGAACAATTTCAATAGTTTTTATAATAATTTCAATAGCAATTTCAATATCAGATTTAACAAGCATCAAAGGAGTGAGAACTATGGAGGCACAATTACATACTTTCCTCTTCTACTTTAAATTTTATATATTTTTACTCTCTCTCTCTCTCTCTCTCAATTATCGCTCTCCTCTCTCTCTCTCTCTGTAATATATATATATATATATATATATATATATATCTATATATATATTATAGATATTATATATAATATCTATATATATATATATATATATATATATATATACTATAGTATATATATATAATATATATGTGTGTGTGTGTGTGTGTGTGTGTGTTGTGTGTGCGTGTGAGTGTGTGTGTGTTGTGCGTGTGTGTATTCTCGACCAATATATCGAACAATAGCTTGAAAAGTTCGAAACATTTCCTACCAGGGAACGTAGATTCATTTATATTGCCTTTACTCTCAAGTACACTGCAGCAGCTCAGCTAGAAATCTGCGAAGACTCTTAATTTTGACTCAGTGTTTACAGAAATTTAGATCTGCGCTTGTTAGAGATCTGAGTTCTACTAACATGAAGTCTTTACATGATTCTGTCGTCCAACTGTCGACCAGAATACTGCTCATTATTAAGGAGACATAAAAAAAAGATCATGGATTTTATTGTGAACTTTAATTAAAACAGCTTAAAAATATTCCTGATTTTTAACCCGATTTTGCATCTGCCCACAAATTCTCGGGAAATAACTGCACTAGAATTATTTAATTCGAGAAGTAGGGTAATGAATATTATGTGAAATGATGAAAATGTCAGGCTCCAACTTGACACGAAATATTTACTAGATTATATTCCTCTGTAGAAAAAAAAATCTTTTGGATAAATACTTTCGTTTCAAATTACTCTGAAATAACAACAACCAACTTTTTAATATACATTCCAAGTAACAGTAATGTCTAAAGCGGTGATATCACTTTGAGGTTGAATGTTTATTAAACTCTGTTAACAACAAACTCTCTAATATAACAATTCCCCTTTGGCGAGAGTAAACAGAATCTTACCTAATAAGAATTCTTCAGAATATATTACATTGCCCACCAATCACGCTACTTTAAATTGAAAATATAAATAACTGGTTGTAATAAAGATATATAGCAAAGATGAAATTTCTAGTAAACTGGGTAGTTTCATCAAATACTCTCCTCGACTCTTAGAAACTTAAAAGTCCTACTATATTGCAGATAAATGACCGAATGACTGACTATCTCACGGAATCAAGTATCCGTAACTGGAGATACCGAGCCAGAAGGATTAGGTTTTCCTTTTGGAATCATAGAATTTAGGTATGTAAAATTGGAAAATAGTTCACGCAACTGTGAGAAAGAACGCCAATAAAAAGTATATGAAATAAACTGGAACACTTCATGTTTTTCGAAATTGCAATGTCATCGTAGAATAAGGAATCGGTGGATGAAACTCCAAGAGATATGGACTATATATATATATATATATATATATATTATATATATATATATATATATATATAATATATATATATATATATATATATATGAATATTTATCACATCACCGTGTTTCATATATATCATTCGAGCCACAAATGTACCTTTAATATCTAATTCACTCTACCTCGGAATTGATATATTGTCATATATGTACCAAAGGGAAATTTTTAGTTGATAAATAATTTCTTCCCCTCATGGGATCGAACCACGGACCGACTTGATAACGTCACTGTTCGTCCCGATTCGTTCCGTCCACTGGACGGTGGTTCGATCCCATGAGGGAAAGAAATTATTCATCATCTAATAATCCCCTCTCGGTACATATATGACAATATATCAATTCGGAGGTAGAGCGAATTAGATATTAAAGGACATTTGTAGCTCGAATGATATATATATATATATATCTAATAAAAGGAGCCCATAAAAACACCAAAATGTAGAGAGAAAAGTACTATATTTCAGAGACTGCTGTCTCTCTCTTCAGGTATATGAATGAGAAAAGTTTACAGAAAAGGTGGTATTTATACCAAGAGATTCGTCCACAAGTTTGGTGTTTTTATGGGCTCCTTTTATTAGATGGAATTCTGTTGTTACAGAACACTTTGTTTTACCAGTCATATATATAGATATATATATATATATATCATATATATATATATATATATATAATATATATATATCTATATATATAATATATATATATATATTACATGTTTGTGTACGTGTTTATCATTACTATGGTGAGTGCAACACACCCATAACTCAGTAAATAATTGACAGTGGGGATCGTAATCAAATTTCTAACTCCTGGAGAAAAGGTGCTGCCTGTGTTGTATTACAAAGCCGAGACGAATGAGCGAGTTTTGTGGTTATATATTGTTTTCCACTACATATGGATATCTACGAGTTTCCCTTCATGTATGCAACTTTTAACAACTTCTGTTGTTTTTGAAAGGACGTGAATCATTTTTGCAAGATAACTTTGGCAATAAGCCTAGTTTTATTATTTTCGATATTTTTGTAGCTTTCGGTAAAAAAAAAGCAAATAGAAGATCTGCATTTAATAGAAGGAATAATAGATTATTAATTTTTCTTGAGGGGGGGAACTCTCTATCACGAGAGTATATATATTGTTCGAAGGGGTCCACAATAATAAATAAAATGTTGAGAGTTCGTGTACAATTTAAAAACACTTTACGAAGCTTTCGCGAAAGCTTTGTCCACGAACTCTCAACATTTGTTCATCATTGTGGACCCTTTCGAACAGATTATTCAGTTATAACCTAAACTGATTATTGACAGAGATATTGCTCCCAGATCCCAAACTGATACCTGACACTTGGCCGAGACGAAACACAACATACAGTTGCATATACGAAATTCGACCTCTCCCTGATTTCTAAATTCGACATTTCCCCAATTATTGAACTATATTGCCAGATCACATCACTTACACCAACAAGCTTCCAGACACTCCCCTGGGGGAGAACACCTTCCAAGCAGTTAAGTTTGGTCTCCAAAACTAAATTTCCGACCTGGAACAAGGTTGTGTAATTGACTGACGTTGTAGGACAAAGCTCCCGTCCATTATTGCTCATGTCCACTCTGAATCAATCAAAGAGAACGCTCATATAGGGCTCTCTCTCCTCTCTCTCTCTCTCTCTCTCTCTCTCTCTCTCTCTCTCTCTCTCAGCGTTGATCAAACGGAAACAAATGACAAATAGCATCAAAAGCTTCATTTTACATTACTTGAGAGAAATGGATAAATTTTTATAACCTATGTTGGTGGTTACTCCTCACTTATTCGCGTTAAAGAGATGGGCAGGCAGCGAGAGAGAGAGAGAGAGAGAGAGAGAGAGAGAGAGAGAGAGAGAGAGAGAGAGAGAGAGCGAGAGATGATGATAATATTGATGCATTTGGGAACCACTGAAGAACGAGTTTCATAGTATACAAGTGAACAAAATGAAAAATGGATTCGACCTTAATACGAGCTTTTGAGATCCGAGCAAGTCTTCGGCGGAGAAGTGGCCTAGGCATAAATTATTCTCGAGAAAGCAGGGTATAAAATAATGACTATTACATCTTTGTTTAAATCTTGTAGTTCCACAGTAGCAAAAGAGACACCAAAGTAGATATAGGACAAAAGCCACTAGTGACAGATAATGCCTCGGTTTGATTCTGTATAAGAAGGAAATGTTTTACAAAAATTAACAGGACTTGTACATGAAATAAGTGAGAACACCCACGTGGATTACCTTTCAACCATATGAATTTATGTATTGTATATACATACATACATGAATGCATGCATATACATATATACATACATACATACATAAATGCATGCATATACATATATACATACATACATACATACATATACATATATGTATATATGTGAGTTTGTATGTATGTAATTACAAAGATAGATACTATTATATATATATATATATATATATATATATATATATATATATATATATATATATAATATATATATATATGTGTGTGTGTGTGTGTGTGTGTGTGTGTGTGTGTGTGTGTGTGTGAAAAACTCTGGAACACATCACCACTTCAAGAATTTTAAATCAGTTTGCTCTCATAAATCATAAGTTGAATCTGAACGTCTCAGAAGTTATCAATATTGAATAACTCACAAGTCCCACCAGCTTTTGTCACATCAAAATTCTTAGAAAGTCCGAAAAGTTAGTTCGAATAATTTTTTTTCGCTTATCACAAAATTATTATTCGATTTATCAAGATTTTGAGATTTTTGCCATTTTTCGTTTTATACATCTCCATGTGTAAAAAACTAAGAAGGTATTTTATTTTAGCTCTCAAATCTTAATATCATTATATTTTAGACGAAGGTTTTAAGTTAGTTAAGATCAAAACTGAAGTTTGAATTTCTCATTATAGCATCTGATCCAAAGTTCTCCCCTTTAGCCATAACTATTTAATAGTTTCTAGTTAAATAACAAAATGCACTGTGACTCTGACAATATAAGTAAATCTTAATACAGTTTCCTACACTCCTGAGCATTGCTTAGTCAAGTGTGTTCTCCGTATTCCTTTGTAACGCAGAATCTTCTTATTAGTTCTGTCCCATTTCCATCTACCTCTGTGGTGCACTTCTGCTTCGTTAAGTCTCTTCTCTCTCGAATCTTCTCTCACAACAATCTATCCATCTCGCTCTTGGTCTTCTTCCTGGTCTTTTTCTACCCTTGACTTCCATATCTTCCTCTCTACTCATTTACATGTGTCCACACCATCTGCATCTTCTTCGATATTTCAACCATCAACGGATGGTCTCTCGTTTGTCACTCTTTCAAACGTTGTATTTGAACAGAGATCTTCCACATTCACAGTTGATCCATAATCCCATTGTTCTGCCGAGAACAGCCAGATTCGCTGAACAGCAGCACCAACATACGGTTAATGCGCATCGCTGTCGAACTTCCACGTTCCAGAGATTCTTTATTCCTCCCACCGTTGGACTGTGGAACAGCCTCCCAGAGGATGTCATGCTATTGGAACTTCGGAAGTTCATACGAAGATGAAAAACATCGCTACCCTATCGCAGTTCAACTCATATTTTAATATTTCACTGAATTTTTTATCTATTTATTTATTTATTTGTTAGTTAATTGCTCTTTCTGATAACTGATCCCATCTTTCTGTTTTTCCCTTACATTTTCTTACTTCTTTCGATATGAACACCATAATATTCTTTGGAAGCTTGATTTCAAGTCAATGGCCCCTGTGGGTTTGTTTCCATATGAATAGGGTTTATGTTCTCAATATAATAATAATAATAATAATAATAATAATAATAATAATAATAATAATAATAATAATAATAATAATAATAATAATAATAATAACCAAAAATAATAATAATAATAATAACACATGGCAATGGGTACAGAGGGGAGAGCTCAAGAAGGAAACTGAAGGAATGATAACAGCGGCACAAGATCAGGCCCTAAGAACCAGTATGTTCAAGAACGATAGACGGAAATAAACATCTCTCCCATATGTAGGAAGTGCAATACGAAGAATGAAACCATAAACCACATAGCAAGCGAATGCCCGGCACTGCAGAACCAGTACAAAAAGAGCATGATTCAGTGGCAAAAGCCCTCCACTGGAGTCTGTGCAAGAAAAACTCAGCTACCTTGCAGTAATAAGTGGTACGAGCACCAACCTGAATGAGTGATAGAAAACGATCAGGCAAAGATTCTCAGGGACTATGGTATCAGAACAGATAGGGTGATACGTGCAAACAAACCAGACGTGACGTTGATTGACAAATCAAGAAGAAAGTATCACTCATTGATGTCGCAATACCATGGGACACCAGAGTTGAAGGAGGAAGAAAGGGAAAAAATGGATAAGTATCAGACCTGAAAAATAGAAATAAGGAGGATATGGGATATGCCAGTGGAAATCGTACCCATAATCATAGGAGCACTAGGCACGATCCCAAGATCCTTGAAAAGGAATCTAGAAAAAGTAGAGGCTGAAGTAGCTCCAGGACTCATGCAGAAGAGTGTGATCCTAGAAACGGCACACATAGTAAGAAAAGTGATGGACTCCTAAGGAGGCAGGATGCAACCCGGAACCCCACACTATAAATACCACCCTGTCGAATTGGAGGACTGTGATAGAGCAAAACAAAAAAAAACGAAAAATAATAATAATAATAATAAGAAGAAGAAGAAGTATATGGGATATGCCAGTGGAAATTGTACCCATAGTCATAGGACCACTAGGCACGATTTGAAGATCCCTGAAAAGGAACTTGGAAAAACTAGAGGCTGAAGTAGCTCCAGGACTCAGAAGAGTGTGCTCCTGGAAACAGCGCACATAGTAAGAAAAGTGATGGACTCCTAAGGAGGCAGGATGCAACCCGGAACACCACACTATAATTACCACCCAGTTGAATTGGATGACTATGATAAACAAAAACAAAAATAAATAAATAAACAAAAATAAAAATAATGATAATAATGCGACCCAGAACCTCACATTATGAATACCAACCAGTCGAATTGGAGGACTGTGATAGACCAATAATAATAATAATAATAATAATAATAATAATAATAATAATAATAATAATAATAATAATAATCTAAAAGATAATCTCATTAGCTTTTCCACCCATCTGACTAAGAGTAGCGAAGGAACTAAATCCTCATTGTAGTTCCATGGTAAAGTTAGGTAGCGAATAATGGTATACCGGTATTTTACGATGTAGCAAATAAACTTGATTAAATACTCTCGCTACCGTGAGGTCGATGAAATACTGAATTAGGTTTAATCAGGATAGACTAAGCAGTTTACGCTACACTAGCCACTTCAGTTTAAGGGAACATCACCTGTGCACATGACGTATCTCAATTTACGAGGTGTAGGCAAATTGTTACTTGTGATTTTGGTATGAGTAGTACACACTTATATAAAGCAATAATTTTTATTTGTAGCCCTGATTTCATTGTCTCTGGAAAGTTACTGTGAAGTGTTCCCATGAATACATAACACACACAAACTCTGGACTGCATTTTTTTACTTCGAACCAGTCACTCTCATATATATATATATATATATATATATATATATATATATATATATATATATATATATATAAATAAATATATATATATATAGATATATATATATATATATATATATATATATATATATATATATATATATATATAGTGTGTGTGTGTGCATATATGTACGTGCGTATATATATCTACAAAAACCCCTTAATATCCTTACTATATGGAGCAAGGCTACAAATCTCATCTCAGGCAACTGATTTACAAATATAACTCGAAGTCATTGGCATTATTATATTATATATATTGTATAAGTAACATCACGAATAGATACACAGGTTAACCGTGGGACCTCTGTTATCAGCAAAATTGGCCAGTTTTTCCCTCTGCTATTATGAGAAAACATATTTCTAAACCAAAATATGACGGACGCACATTTTTATATTCGAACGCGAACACCAAGCTAATTTGTTAGTAAACTGCCTACAAACAAAACCTCATAAAAATAATTTCACCACAGAAATAGAGGCAAGAAGTTAGTTACCTTTTTTTCAGATGTACGAGTTTCTGGACAGAATATATATTTTAATTCGACAGACAGCAAAAAAAAAAAAAAAAAAAAAAAAACACTAATATAATGGAGACGAAATATGAATTTTTCTAGTACATTCTTTTAATCACTAATTCTAAATATATATTTTAGTATGGCAAGCTGCAGACAGCCATAATTTAATGGTTAAATGCTAAATTTTCTCAACTTGTTCTTTTGATCATTAATCCCTGATTTACTAAGCGCCTTATCGTGATCATAAAGTTTATTATAGTTTACAGTCTTATGGCTTCTAATATACTGAGATTTAATCACATTTCAATACAGATATTGATAACGTGAGTGTATTTTTTATTTCGTTAAAGTCGTTAAGTACTACAGGGTGTCCTTAAACTCGCAGCACCATCCTGGGCAATAAATACCTGTGATGGTACTGGGACTTTGTGGACACACTGTAGTATTTGCAGCGTGAGCCATAGGTTAATTCTGCCCATCGGTGGTAAATATTACCTAAATTTAAACGAACAGAACGTAATATTGTCAACAACTCCATTCTTTAAACCAACGTGGATCATCACGAACTTACTAAACCTCGCCAAAGAAATAGCTTCGGACAAACTACCGACAAATTCTCAGGTCAAAACGAGAACCGCAGGCGGTCTGCCACCGGTCACTGAATATTCTCCGCTGCTTAATGAAAACACTCCCAGCAACCGGTAGTACTTGGGGCTCTCCAGCCCACCTATTATGAATGGACCTGATAACGCTCCTACCGAGGATTTTGCGAAAGTCATTTCCTCGATTTCACAATGGAATACGACTCCGGGGAAATGACCCGAGCCAGAGCCATGGGATAGATGAAGGCTGGGATTAACATGGGTTAATTGAAGATATTTTAAGATCATTGAGGGCTAATGATCTAAGCACACTCACGTATACAGATAATAATATATATATATATATATATATATATATATATATATATATATATACAATATATATATATATATATATATATATATATATATATATATATATATATATTTATATACATGTGTGTGTGTGTGTGTGTTACAGTCAGTCAATATCTAAATCCAGACAATTTGTAAAGTGACTGATTTTTTCAGGCAGTTTGTGAATTGCCTGGTTCACCCAGTAAGTTTATAAATCGGCTAAAAATCGCAGACAATTTACAAAGTGACTAAAATTTTGATAGATTTTCTTGGCATATTGACTGAAATGATCCTGCTACGGGTCATAAATCCCCAACCCCGCCCGGCCAAGGAACGAACCCAATTTCTTTTGTGTGCGTGTGTGTGAGTGTGTAACTAACTAGCTGTTACCTTCTCAGTGTGAGCTCATAGCTCATTATTTCCTTAATATATTCACTCATATGAAGTAATGAACTGACAGAAAAATAAACCGTGTTCTTGAGTAAAATTCTATTAACTAGAACCTATGTAACGATATATCAAAATTAGAAATAAAGTATGAAATGTGACATTTTCAATATTATATCAGTTTTTATTCCTACAATTCAAGCCAGAGTGGCACCGACTATTGCATTTGTAACCTTCTTTGTAACACTTACAGCGATTTGTTTAACAATGTTTCTTGCCTACAGTACAGTTGCACTTGGCATAACCTTGACCACCAAACCTAGATGATTGCTGTACTGCCTGACGTAGTCCTACCTCCTTGTCTGCACTCACTTCACCGATACTATACAGTTGATGGCTGCAAATATCAAATTGGCTCCTACTGTAGCCCCTTGAGTATTCCATCTCTCACACCTATTCGATACATGTCATTTTCGTTACGATCTTAGATAACACCGATAACATTTCGTGGATCACCTTTTCCTCAATCAACTAACGGGATGGGAATTGTCACGTTGTCTCCTGGATTACCTGGAACATGTTCTTACACGACTACGTTTGACCTTGCGCTCAGCTTGAGCTAACTGACCAGCTGCTGCTCTGGACTGTTGAAGTGCTATGTCTTCTTGGAGCTTATGAAGTCTTCCTTGTGGATTCTGGCCACAGGGTGGACTGTCTGGATAGGCAGAGCACACTGATTAAAAACGAAAGAAAACATTTAATAAATGGTGATAGACTTGCCATGTGGTTTGGAACTTAACCAAATTAGTTATCAGTTACCTTTTATAATTTTGTGTGTGTTTGTGTGTATGTGTGTGTGTGAGTGAATGAGAGAGTATCACTACCTGGCTGAGCGAAGTCCTCTGGCGAATCATTTGGAGGAGTAGAGCATTCAGGTGAATCGTCTGGATGATCCATGCACTCGGGTGGATCGTCTGGAGGGTCCGTGCATTCAGGTGAATTGTCTGGAGGTTTCGTGCTCTGAGGTGAATTGTCTGGAGGGTTCGGGCACTCAGGTGATTCGTCTGGACGAGTAGAGTCAGAGGGGAAACTGTAAGCTCCAGGTAAATCCTCTTCACTGATCATTGCCTTCAAAACTTCTTCTGTAAGTGCAGTTGAGCGTAGACCTACTCTGACCTCAACACCAAAGAGTGCTTTGTATGGGGATTGTTTGATTCCAGAATGGTAACTGGTGTTCTTTTGGAACTGCACAAACCTCAGTCCCATGGGCCAGTCACTTGTATCATTATCCCCTAACCATGAAATAAGCATGTCTTTTACATCAGAGTTAAGGCGTTCAACTGATCCCTGGCTCTGTGGATGCCTTGGTTTACCATGAACGATCAACAGGTCTGGCCAAAGAAGTTTGAGTTCCAAGATAACCAATGCTGTAAATTCACTACAAATTTGAGGGTCTCCGAACATTAAAAAATATGTCTATTAGCTGGAATGGAATCTCAGCTGTTCTCTTAGAAGTTAAGGGACGCAATATGCAATACTTTGTTAAATGCTCTTGGTACACCATTATCTACTTATATTTTCCTTTGGCGCAAGACTGCATGTCAACAAGATTCACCTGAGCTCGTGAACCGTAGTCCTTAGATAAAATTGGTTTGACAGTAACACCCTTGGTTGCACATCTCTTTCGTTTCTTTTGACACTGAACACACACAGATTTGAACAGTTCTACAGTATCTCTCGTTACGTTCGCATATCTTGACAATTCTTTGATCATTTTGTCTCTGCCGCCATGGCCCGTAGCAATGTGAGCACGTTTTACTGTTTCAAACATATCCTCAACGTGCAAAAAATAAACGGGTTCTTGAGTTTCATCCTTCCGTTTTTTTATCAACTTTTCAACACCACCACACTGAAGAACTGCATAACGTCCAAGGATGTAATACTGCCGATTTGATTAATTTTTTGCAGATGCTGCTACTCTGGAGTTCCTATTTCAGATTGTAGTACTCAAGTTTAGTCAGTATTAATGACTTTGAGTCCGAGTTTTTCTTTAACATCACTTTGTCGTAAAAATGAGTTTCTTGGGAACACGCCATAATTCTATAAACGAAGAGAACCTCACAAAAGGACAGTGCCAGGGACAAGACCAACACACAACTGCTCCAGCTAGCTAGCACACACACGCACACTGTTGCGGGTTTGTTCATGATCAGACTTTTTGAATCACACGTACACACGCACGCGCACACACACACACTGTTGCGGGTTCGTTCATGATCAGACTTTTTGAATCACACGCACACACACACAGACACACACACACACAAAAGGACCTGGGTTATTTCCTCGGCCGGGCGGGGTGGGGATTTGTGACACGTAGCAGGATCATTTCAGTCAATATGCCAAGAAAATCTATCAAAATTTTAGTCACATTGTAAATTGCCTGTGATTTTTAGCTGATTTATAAACTGACTGGGTGAACCAGGCAATTCACAAACTGCCTTAAAAAATCAGCCACTTTACAAATTGTCTGGATTTAGATATTGACTGTAACATATATATATACACATATATATGCATATATATATAATATATATATATATATATATATATATATATATATATATATATATCATATATATATATATATTGTTACGAAGCGCCAATTATCTGGTTACCATTCATCAATTATTACCTCACCAAAAGCCAGACACCTGAACCCTCATAACAGGTATTAAACGACTGAATACTCTAAAGGCAACAGTGATCCCTTAACAACTTACCAGTATTGCAGAAAAATCAGACTAAGTTCATCAATTAAATGAACCAAAGTGTATCATTCCATCAACAACTTTAAAAGTCTAAGTATTTCCCTGATTT
>NC_061100.1:31267095-31269435 GCF_015104395.2 Macrobrachium nipponense
TTTATGCATATTGTTATCCTCTTCCCTGATGTCGAAGTGATCATCATCATTCTGATTAATAATTTCATTACCAATACTACATGGCCGTATGTATTGGAAAAACAATGTGTTATAAAATAAATTTTTGTTCATTTCCTAATACTGGTCTTTATCCACACAGGCCCTATGAGAGTTTACAAAATTCCGTGGGCATCTGAACGATACTTTATGTATCCTTGAAACTCCAGGGTAACGATGGTTTTCAGAGTTTGTTAGTGTATGCAAGACTTTGTGCATATTTCAGGTTCAAGAAAACGTGAAATTCGCCATGGAACTGTATTATACCATTAATATTCTAATTTGATGCCCTTTTCCTTATTGTACACTACTTGGGTGTTTGAAACAAAATGAGAATTTCATACACTACTTCTACCACTACTACCAACATCTCGAGTCATCATTCATAAAGTATATGGGCTGCGTCTAGTATAGTACGTCGTACTACCATGTCAATGACTGAAAAGGTCTTCAGTAATGTCGTTTTATTAGCCTCTTATCTACCAGCCTGCTAGATTTAGCCAAGTTTCCCTTTAAATCTCTTCGATGTACTCCAATTACCTTAAACATTGGTCATCACTGCATATTTTTGCCAATTATTTTGTGGCTAAAAATAAGTTATCCTAAATACTTCCCATATCTGATACTTTGGTAGGATTTCATCGACGAAAACCCACTAAGGCCCGTCCACACGGCCGAGCTTTGCTTGACGAACTTTGTTCGATGTGACGTCAGAAGCGGAGAAAATGCGTCAAAGTTCTGACTTTTACTGCTGTTTCTCCGCTTCTGACGTCATATCGGACAAAGTTCGTCGACCAAAGCTCGACCGTGTGGACGGAGCCTTAGACACGATGTATGTATTGCTCACTCATGTCAACGATTTTGACAACCCTGTGCAGGATCGACATACAGCCTAGACCGCATTTTTAACCTAATAATGCCAACTATTATTCAAGGACCAGACGAACTTTTTTTTTTTTCTCTCATTTAGTATAACTTTTAAGAAAGTACAACCCTATAGAGTCCTGTAACCTGTTTGGATCATCTAGATTACGTGAAGGACATCGCAAAATAATATTAGCTTTTAAATAAAATGTCTCAAACAAACATACAACCTGGTACGGATGAAGTATTCTAGAGATTTTATATAAAGATCAAAATGACATAAACTGAAAACTTAACATATGAAAAACTGACCAAACTAATACATTCCAAAAAATAGCTTTCGAAATCACAGTAATAGGGAGGCAAGTAACTAAGACCAGAGTGGATTAAGCTAATAAAAATGCACTTACCATAAAAACACATTGCTAATTGTTGAGACATTACTCAGACCTGTTTAATACAAACATCAGAGTTGTACAAAGCATTGCACATGAAACATTAAGTGCGGCGATAAATCTACTGAATGACGATTATCAGTTTAAAATATAACTAATAATAATAAAGTTACCTCACTGTCAACTGCAATGTTAAAAAAAAAAACTCCGAGGACTCGCACAGTAGGCCAACACGCCTACTATGCAAGCCCTTAGGAGCATCTCACACGATCAGGGGCGCCGCCCCCGATGGGGTGGAGGAAAAGGAAAAAAAATGGATATTGAAGTATAGAAGAATCTCGGGATAGTAGCAGATTCTTCTTTTTCCAACCCGTCTTTAATATTGATCGTAGCATCATTCCCTGAAATGTTTAAAGAGCATTAGAAAGTTAATTGTACTAAATTTCAAAAATATCTAGTGACATTCGAATATTTTCGACAAAATGTTTAAATTAAATTTTGTTTAAGTTTTGTTAAACCTTTCTCTTGAAGCTTTGTTAAAGGTTTTCTTTAAGCTTTGTTAAATTTCCTTCATGGTTGTTAGTTAGATTTTCTTAGTTTTAATGTATTGTCCTTGTACGAAAAATACTTTCTCTTCGCAATTAAATATCCATTTAATTCAAACAAAACTTTCTTAAAAGCTTTGCGAAAACAGGTTGTGATGAACTAGATACGCAACAACAATGGGAAAACTTGGTTTCTGTATTTTTCTTACTGTAATAAACCACATTCCAACACGTAGGTCCTTGGCAAGATCTGATCAAGAAAAAATATACTAAAAATAAAGAAAAATATTAACCCTAGAGTTTCATCACAATGTATTAAGAAATCGACGGACTTGTAAAAGGCAAAAAGTTTACGCAAATAGCACAGGCTTATTAAAGCTCACCGCCAATAAACGAAATAGTTACTTAATTTGAATCAATCCATAGGGATCACATGGAGAGAGCAAGACGGGAAACGTAAGAATTGGTGTGGAACAAAA
>NC_061100.1:31269935-31285289 GCF_015104395.2 Macrobrachium nipponense
GATTGCAAGGTGGCCCTTTGCCTTACTGAAAGAAAGGAATTGTTTTGCTTTGTTCCATAAGATTTGAATAAGTTGTTTGTTATGAGAGTTGTTAGTGTTTTGTCTATTTTTATATTATTTTTGTATTATTTTTTTTACAGTGTTTGTGTATTTATATACTATTTTTGTATTAGAGTTTTTTTATAGTAGTTCTGTATTTTTATACTATTTTTGTATTTAATGTATACTTATTTTTTATATTGATTAAATTGTAAAGCCATATATGTGTTTCTATTAACATTGTTGGAACAAAAAATAAAAAAAAAAGTGATTCATCAATAATAATCATAGTTTTTGTGGCGAATCAACATTATTTATAAACTTGAAAAAAGTTGCCCGTACGGCCCAATAGATCCCATACGGATGAGCGTGGTCCGCCTAAGGTCACCCGAGGCTCCCATACGGGATACTTCATTGCATGTAATTATTTCGCTTACTTTGGAAATTTTGTAAAAGTGCACACGAGTAAAAAGGTCTTGTATTTACTCATACTATAACATACTAAAAGGATTTTTTAATGTTTCCCATAAAACCCAGGGTGGACTTTAAAGGGTTAAAGCTGATGAGTTTGTAAGGCAAGATTGGAGTCAGTGTCTCTCTCTTCCTGCTAAACTCTCTCTCTCTCTCTTTGTCTTACGGTAAATGAGAGATAGGATTTTTTTCAATATAAGTGACTAAAGTTAAAAATAAATTCTTTGTTTACATGTGATTTTTTTTTGTAGTGATATCTATAATGGATTTTTCATTGCAATTAATTTGTAATAGACATTTTTCATTCAAGTTATCTCTGAATTATTACCATTGTCATAAGCTGTGTCCATTTCGCAATCTATTTATCAAATTCGTAAGCTTTGTATTTGTATTCAAATGAAATCTAATTAATAATAATAATAATAATAATAATAATAATAATAATAATAATAATAATAATAATAATAATAATAATAATAAACTATAAACAAAGATTCCAATAATTACAAAACAAAATCAATGGTGTTAGTAAGAATTACAAAACAGATTCAATTTTCAATGCGACCTCGATTCGGTCGCCTTATATTAATCAACCTGCCATTTTGAAACGAATTACCAGCTTGCTAAAATGTCAAGAGACGAATTATAAAAATAAACTTTATATCAATAGTCGTACAAAAGGCTATTAACCCTTAAACGCCGAATGGACGTATTAAACGTCGAGTCAAAATCTCCCCAATTTCCGAATGGACGTACCATACGTCGGCTCAAAAAAGTTTTTTTAAAAATTCGCGGAAAAATACTTATAGGCCTACCAGCCGAAAACTTTTGAATCACGCGCCTTGGGGGATGCTGGGAGTTCACGGATCAAGCGTTGTTTTGTTTACAATCGTTACGCAGGCGCGCAAGCGCGAATTTCTTTCTTATCGCACTAAAAAGTATCAGTGACACATCTCAAAAATTATTTAGTCACTTTGACATAATTTTTGCACCGTTTTAAATTATCCGTTACATGAAGTATTGTATATGAAAATGTGCGCAATTTCATTTAAAATACAACAAAAAAATAGTCATGATTGTAACTTTTATCAGTTTTGAAATATTTCTATATAAATAACGATAAGTGCCAAAATTTCAACCTTTGGTCAACTTTGACGCTACCGAAATGGTCGAAAAACGCAATTGTAAGCTAAAACGCTTTATATAGTGTAATATTCAACTATTTACCTTAATTTTGCAACAAATTGGAAGTCTCTAGCACAATATTTCGATTTATGATGAATTTATGAAAAAACTTTTTCCTTACGTCCGCGCGGTAACTCTTCCTAAAAAAAACATACATGCGATTGTAGTAATGTTTGCACCATTTTAAAATTAGCCGTTACATAAAGTTTTATATATGGAAATGTGCGCAATTTCATGCACAATACAACTAAAAACAACCCATGGCTGTAGCGTTTATCAGTTTTGAAATATTTTCATATAAAAAATGATAAGTGACAAATTTTCAACCTTCGGTCAATTTTGACTCTACCGAAATGGTCAAAAAACGCAATTGTAAGCTAAAACTCTTATATTTTAGTAATATTCAATCATTTACCTTCATTTTGTAACAAATTGGAAGTCTCTAGCACAATATTTCGATTTATGGTGAATTTATGAAAAAAATAAAATTTTCCTTACGTCCGCGCGGTAACTCTTCCGAAAAAATCATACGTGCGATTGTGGTAATGTTTGCACCATTTTAAATTAGCCGTTACATAAAGTTTTATATATGAAAATGTGCACAATTTAATGTAGAATACAACGAAAAATGATTGAAGTTTGTAGCTTTTCTCATTTTCGAAATATTTGCATATAAATCACGATAAATAGAAAAAAAACCATGTTCGGTCAACTTTGACTCTACCGAAATGGTCGAAAAACGCAATTTTAAGCTAAAACTCTTATATTTTAGTAATATTCAATCATTTACCTTCATTTTGAAATAAATTGGAAGTCTCTAGCACAATATCTCGATTTATGGTGAATGTATGAAAAAAACTTTCTTTCCCTCCGCGTGCGTATTGTCCGCCATAAATCTCCGAATTGCGTACATCGAATTCTCGGAAAATTTGCTCCGTTTCATATTAGGCATTTCATAGAGTTTTATATATGAAAATGTGCGCAATTTCATGTAAAATAAAAGGAAAAATATTTGAAGGTTGTAGCTTTTCTCATTTTCGAATATTTGCATATAAATCACCGATAAATAGAAAAAAAACCAGCGTTCGGTCACTTTGACTACCGAAATGGTCGAAAACGCAATTGTAAGCTAAAAACTAACTTACAGTATTGTAATATTCAATCATTTGTATTTCATTTTGAAACAAATTGCGAAGTCTCTAGAACCATATTGAGATTTACGGTGAATTTTTGAAAAAAATATTTTTTTACGTCCGCACGTTACGAATTCGTACATCATTTTGTGATAATATTTTTCCGGTGTTGCTTTTATTGTTTTACAATGTATTATATATCAAAATGATTACGATTTAGTGTACAATACAACGAAAAAAAAAAGAAACTCGTTAGCTTTTATCGTTTTTTGCACAGCGTGATTTTAATACAATTATGTATGAATTTTTTTTTTTTGCTACCATATATCGCATTATTTACATATGATAATGATATTATTTTTCATTTCTGATGATTGCATACTAAATTTCAGGCAATGACAAAAAAAGGAGCCAAAAATGAACTCTTAATCTTCAAAACTAAGCGCGCTGTGATTTTTTGAAAAAAATATTTTTTCCACTTCCGCGCTCACTCAAAACCGGCTCCGGAATTTGGGGGAGTTTTTTATTTTTACCGCTTCAGCGTTAAGGGTTAAGAATTCTGTTGATTATGACAGAGCACAAGGCTACAGATTAATTTTGAGAAAGCTCATAGGATTATAAGGCATATAAACCTATTTTGTTATTGATTGTTGTTGGGAGTTTAGGAAAGCCCCTATGGAAAAGCCTAAAAATGGTTATGAAAAGGGTGTTTCATTTCGAGCTAAAGATTCAGGAATTCTAAGATAGGGTATATTTGATTTATTTATTAGAATGGAAATGTGATAAATAAATAATGTGCATGTTAAACAATACAGAACAATTTCTAATAAAACAGAGTATTTATTTTCGTAGGTGAAACTATGCGCTAATTGAACGTAGATTTTAGCATGCGCCTCGAGTAAGCTGGATATCGGATCACGCCTTTTTTGTTAAGTCTTGATTCAGATTTTGGTCACCAGACTGTGAAAAAATTCCTTTCTTGGTACGTAGAATTTTATGAAATATGCTGTGTGCAATTCTTCACAATTCATAGAAAATAAAGTTCAAAGGGTTTGAAAATTTTTTTTATTAGTAGCAAGCATATGAATACAGATATTATGTATGATAAATTCGCAAAGTAACTAAATGGATACGGGAATAAACCAGCACATTTCACGAGCGGAACCAGCTCCGTTTCAGGGAATCCCTTATCACCCCTGCCTCCTTCGGAGGCTTGGGGGACGGCGGGGGGGGGGGGGGTGGGGGGGGGGGGGGGGGGGGGTGGGGGGCGCGAAGTAGGATGAAACCCCATTATAAACCATCTTAGGAGTCCCCACTATAACCCTGCCAAGTTTCATGTCCATCGGACCACCCGTTTGGCCCTGATTGAATGACAGATGAACAGACAGACATAACGCCCATTATAGTAAGATTCAGGAGATGAACCCTTATTCATATGAAAAAAGCCTATATATGGGCTCTGAATTGAAATTTAAACTAAACACTATTGTGTCCATTCGAAAGGAGGTACAGAAAAATAATATGAAGCACGAAAAGAAAAGATCAGTTATTAGAAGAGAAACAAAAATTTAGATAAATTGATAAAATTATTATCTATCGATATATATATATATATATATATATATATATCTATATATATATATATATATATATATATATATATATATATATATATATATATATATATTGGCTCGTTTTAATAGATGTGTATATATATATATATATATATATATATATATATATATATATATATATATATATATATATTGGCTCCTTTTAATAGATGTGTAATATATATATATATATATATATATATATATATATATATATATATATATATATATATATATACACATCTATTAAAAGGAGCCAATAAAAACGCCAAAATATTGAGAGAAAATACTATATTTCAGAGACTGCTGTCTCTCTCTTCATTCTAATAAATAAACCATCTACCTGAAGAGAGAGAGACAGCAGCCTCTGAAATATAGTATTTACTCTCTATATTTAGCGTGTTTCTGGGCTCCTTTTATTAGATAGAATTCTGTTGTAACAGAACATTTTTACCAGTCATATATATAATTACTGACAGGACCTCATTGAAAGTAGATGGTATCTAACAGAGATATTTAGTGAATAAAAAAAAAGTTACTATCTCTCCATGACTAACAGTGCCTTTTCATAAGTAAATATTTACTCTAGATACCATCCCCTTTCATTGTGGTACTGTTAGTTAACGAGCAGAACAACTGTGTAGGTGATATTGTTAATATATACATAAATATATATTATAGTCTAGTACATCTAAGTTCATTCCCAATGGAATGAAGAATTGGGCCAGAGTCTCTTGAAAGGAATGATATTCCTCTATTATCAAAAAAATGATTCAAATCAAGGACCCTCCCAAGTTGCATGAATATCTTTCCCTCAGAATATATAAGTACGCAAGCAAGAGAGAGAAGACCGCCTAGAGGGAGCATTTTACGAAACGAACCAGTCCCACATTATCTAAATTGAATTCGTGTATCTCCATTTCACAGGCACTTTTGCACACGACAACGTTCCAGGCGACGACACAATGAAGAGAAAGAAAAAAAAGTAACAAATAAAAAAAATGCAAAGTTATTATTTTTGGCGCCATATTGCGACGAGAGAGAGAGAGAGAGAGAGAGAGAGAGAGAGAGAGAGAGAGAGAGAGAGAGAGAGAGAGAGAGAGAAGTGTTTTAGTTTTATCAGTTTTTTTCCTTGTTTTATTTGTCATAGGTTCCAGCGTCTCAAATTGGTTTTCATTTTGCTATATCTGTTAGTGATTTGATATTTGTTTTGGAATAAAACCTTGTATCTAACAAAAACAAGAGGCATATAATAAGACTGGGACAAAATCTCTCGGTTAGCAGTCTAGATTATGAAAGATACTACTCAATAATCCGAGAAGCTCAGATGTGGAATTAAAATGAAATAGTCATTTATAAGTGTCAATGAAAATTCTGTCTATCTTATCACATCTTAAAAATACTATGAAAAAATAACTTTTATTATACTTAATAATTTTATTTCAACTTTCCTGTTTCTGTGATCGGATATCGTGGCTCAGGTGTACATAAAACATTCAGCCTTTTCATTCAAATTAAAACTGAATTTAAACGAAATTAATTCTATTAAACTATGTCGTCTGACCAAACGCTCTCTTTCTCAGATCTTCATTTGGATCTGTCTCCCTCTGTCAAATTTCTATTGCTTTTATATATGTATTAAAAGAAGAAAGTAAATGTATCGGTGAATTGCAAGGTATCAGCTCCCTTGGCTTGCAGACAGAAAGAACCTAGTGATAGCCTTCCTTGAAGAAGGAATTGTTGAATGTGCATTTGTGAGGTTGAGGCCTCTACAACCAGTAGCTATGGGGGCTTTTGAGGTGTGGGTGATGATTATGTGTTTGTGCGTGTAATGATGGGTACGATCATCTGACACTCAGTGAGAAAGACAAACGCTCCGGAGGCAAGGCAAAAAGCGGTTCGGAGGACACCAGGTGTTGCTACAAACCCATCAAAGAGGTATGGCATATTTAAATGACTTAGGAACAGTTGCCTTTGAAAAGAGAGAAGTGTGAAGTGTATACATTTATTAACATTAGTTGTGTGGTGGGAAATATAATGGATATGTCTCTTTGTTTCAGATGGGTCCCATGTCATTATTCTAGAGACCGGATTCTCTAAGACTTGACTATCGAAATTTGAGAGTTTGGGGTGATTAATTAGACTAATTCAGGAGAGTAGAATGATAATTTACAGTTCTTTTTGTGGGTCAGGCTTAGTTCTTAACATGACCCATTTTAGTCATTTTGTTACATTTTACGTTCATCTAGTTTGGGAAATAAATAGCATGTTTTTGTATTTACATGAATTTATTAGCCTAGTTTGATATTGCTGGCAGAGAGAGGCAGCCAGCTACTGAAAAGTAAGAGTTACCACTTGTGTAGTTTTGATAGGGGTAATAGTTTTGGTGGCAGCCTCTAAAAAGCTTTTTATACATTTAATAGGCTGTAGGTAAACTAACAAAGAGATTGGTGGCTAGTTAGGAATACTCAGGGTTTTCTTTGCTGATCCAAGAGTTTTTGTGTTTGGGGCAGTGGTTAACTCTCTCTCTCTCTCTCTCTCTCTCTCTCTCTCTCTCTCTCTCTCTCTCTCTCTCTCTCTCTGCATCTCAGACAGTCTAGCTGGTTAGTGATTCGTAAAAACTAGTGTCCTGAAGTTATGGGGAAAAGTTTAATTTTTGGCATATTGAAGTGTTTATTGGTTGGTGAATAAGTTATGCACATTTTGCAATGCGTATACAAGTTTAGGTTCTAGTCACATGAAGATGTGAGCGTAATTTTATTGCTTCCTTTCTTTCCCTTTTTTTTGTTCTCCTTTTATTGGTGATGATTATGCTCAAAGTGTATTTTTGTTTTGATGTTTCTCGAGATTCGATGGACATTGGAGAGAGCTTTTGTAATAACATGAGCGTGGTTTTTTTGGTTATTGTGAGTTACGCCCTAGAGAGAGAAAGACGCGAGGGTCTGAGTGAGTGAGAGAGAGGGTGGTTGGTTACTAGGCGCTTGGAAGTGTGAGAGAGAGATGTGGTTTGCTGAGTGAAGCACTTTTGCACTATTTATTTTTATCTCCTCCCTGTTTTTGTGTATGTTATTTTGGTATAACCTTGTTCTACAAACAGCTGTTTGTGGGATGATTTACTGGGCGTGGTGCATGTTTGTTTTTTATTATCTTTTATTGGGGGAAGTTTTTATTAATTTTTCTGGATTGGGTTTTGTTTGTATATAAATACATTAATGTTATTGAGGTTGGGAAATGTCATAGAGCACAAAAGCTTTTGTAAAAATAGGAATATGGCGGACGCAAAGGGTACTATGACTCTGGTTCATCACGTCACGAATGTTAGTGCATGTGTAAGTCCATTTAGGGGAATTGTAGATGGAGCACTTTCGCAACCAGTGCAAATCTTTATTGAAGGTGTGAATAATTATTTAAGCGCAAAAAACATAACGGTGATGTAGAGGCATTTAGAGAGGCGAAAGCTCCGTTAGATTTCAATAAGGGTGATCTCTCCCATCATTGCAGGAGTTTCCAATTTGCAAAATGTCGTACCTGGACTGATTTGGAAGCATTTTTAAAAGCAGCTTATGGCTCAAAGGAACACGGGGATATGGTGAGGGACCTCATGGGGCTAAATAAGATATGGAAAGGCACAAATAGCCTCGTAGAACATAGTTCAAAACTTTTTACTCAGTGGCAGAATGGGTAGGAAAATTGAAAACATCTAAATGGGCTACAGGAGGTAGTGTCTCACTTGACAATTTACATAAACTGATCCATTTTTCAATGCTCTTGCACGATGTACTGGTGCAATAGTGGATAGTTTTGATGAAAAGATTGAACCTACTTCAGACGAAGAATTACTATATGCCCAAATTGAGAAACATATGTCTAAATGTCCCACTGTAGATAGTACATTTTTTAATGGGAGAGACCCGAGAAATAGGATGCAAAGAGACACAGAATTTTCTTCTCCCTGTTTGTGTGCAAAAGTTGAATATAACAAAAGATCAATCGATCAAACGCAACAGTAGTTGCGCTGTTTCAATTGTAATAAACCAGGGCACCCAAAGAAAATGTGTAGAGTTCAATATTGTGGAATGTGTAAGAGTACTGATCACTATTGGCAATCTTTTCCGTCCCAGATACAGAAAGATGCAAGGCCTACACCTCAAAGTTCTGGGAATTATAATGTGAGGACTTCCCAGGCAGGTCCTTCCAGGGGACAAAGGGATCATTGAAATTTTTTGGGAGGCCGATCAACAAAAAAGGTATAGGTGATTACTACGTGCCATTGTGGTCCCGTGTGGGACGCCCCAGAGCCCAGGCCTATAGTTTACGCAACAGTGGAGGACGTTGATATCCCAGTATTTATTGCTACTGGTGTAAGCATAAACTTGATGGATCACAATCTGTATTAATCCATGTCCTCCCATTGCCCTTTGAAACCTTCAACTGAGACGGTGTGTGATGTGCGAGCCCATAGATTAAATACCCTGGGTTGTGTTCAAATACAATTTACTCTCGGTGACAGAGTATTAATAGAACCATTTCTGGTAATGAAAGGGATTGTGTTGGGCAACAGACTTTTGCTGGGTCATCCTGCATGTAGGAGACACAAGATTTCGATCCATGCAGGTGTTAATGGGATAACAGTCGGAATACCTGGTCGAGAAATGAGCTGAACTACAAATTAGGCCCGAAATTTGAAGGTCCTTTTAGAATCATAGAGGAAAAAATTGGAAACAGATTTGTAGTCTTAGAGGAAAAAACAGGTCGGTCGAAATTAACACATATCTCAAAATTGAGAAGAATTGGTTGTGGTGATTATTATATTGTTGCGCAATTTCATTTTTTGTTGTTGTCTTGTTTTTGCAATTTGGTGGTGAAATGATTTTTATGTTTTTTTTTCTCTTTCATTTTCTTCTACCGTTTTTTTCCTTATTATTTGCTAACTGCGGCGTTTTGGGGTAAGATTCAGAGGTCAATATTTTACGTGGAAAGTTGTTTGAAAATATGGTGAATTTCTGTTTTGGTTGAGAAACGTGATGATAAACTTGTGATAATTCCTGTGTGTATGTGGTTTTGGAGCTGAATTTCTGTGTTTTTTTTGGGATGGTGGATTTTTTTTGTAGCTATAATCTTTAGTGGCAAGTTTTTTTTCGTTATGATTTTTGCTGGTGATCTGTGGTTTTATGAGCCAAAGAGGGGGGTATTGTGGTTCCTTTTGGTGTTGTGGTTATTGGTGGGGGAGGGGGGGTAACACTACTGCATTGTGGTTTTATGGAGGTGTTGTATATTTGTATTCACCAGTGGTTATATTTGGCAGTATATAATTGTTGAATTGTGGTTTACTGTGGTTTATATCCCAAATAGGTGGTAGTTTGGTTTTATATACTTGGGGTAGTATCATGGGGGAGTTATGTTTTTAAGGACAATTTTTTTTGGGGGAAGCGGGCACCTTTGGTGATATCCTAGAGATAATTTTGTGAAATGTGGTTATATAGTGTTAGTATAGAATTTTTGGGGTTATTTGGAGAATAATGATTTCTGAGGTTGCAAGTCTGGCTAGACAAATCTGTAGTTCGATTCGAGCACATGAGGTGTTCACAGGTGGATTTTTGCTGATAATGCTGTGATGAGTCTGGTTGCTGATTTTTTCCTTTGGGAGTTGATTACTTGGAGATTTGCACTATTTTCGGAGATGTTGATTATGGCATTCCACGGAGATGTATGTAAGGGGGTTGTTTCCGGTTGTTTCTGTTCAATGAGATTGTTGCGGTAGCAAATTCCGTAACGATATATAGTGCATTTATGGGGAGAAGCATTGGATTATATATGTCTTTTTTTTCTCTGTGTACGTTTTGTAATATGGAAAGTTCACTTATTATTGTTGCTACTATTTTTATTTTATTTTCTTACGAGAGATATTGTAATTTGGGTTAAACTTTACATAGCATTTCTATTTTAGACAGGAGGTATAATTTATCAGGGTATGTGATTTAGATAGAAGGGGTGTTCGGCATTATGTTTCATGGAGGTTAATTATATAAGCAGTAAAAGGGTTTTGTTGTTAGACATTATGGACTCTTTTTTTTATATTGTGTTTGTCAGATATAGGATTACTTGTGAGGATTCAGTGGGTAAAGATTATATTTTGTTTAGTGTGTAATTTTTAATATTTGACTAGGTGATTGAGTATATTAATTAATGACAGATTTGTGTGGTAAAGCAAGACTTTAGTTGTTCTATGATCATGTAGATTTTTTAAATACGGACACACGATGACTTTAGAGAATTCCCAACTTCATGTGATGGTGACGATGGAAACGGCTTGGTTCTACAATACCAGAAGTCGAGTCGAGTCTACACACAAGTGGCGATGCTATGGATTGCCTTCCCCCTCATTATGGGACCACCTTGACGTGGTGAGGGGGCTGTCGAACCTCAGGAATCTCTTCCCAGGTTCGAACCCAAGAGTCCTTTATGACATTATATTTTCTCGAGTTAACTTTTGTGGACTTTTCCATTTTTGCCAAAATTTTTGAAAGCAAATAACTGAGAAAACATATCGTGGCTTAACGTGGAGTTAAATCCGAAGCTAAATAATGAGAACTGTGGTAGATCCATCGTCTACCCGACAATGTTCGGACCTGTTTTTCAGGCGGAACTATTCTGTGGACTGGACCACGGTTTCCAGGGGGAGCCTGGTTTTAGGAATAGAACTCTCGGCATTCTATCCAGTTTGCCCATAACGTGATTAGGATGGGGATAATTGTATTATCGTAATACTTTTAGTCCTAGCAAGTGGGTTCTGCTTACACTTGGGCCATACTAATCATGTTATGCCACGAAAAATTGAATTATGTACAGGGTACAGTCATCCTACCCAATAGCGAGCAGGAGCTTCCTTCAAAACAACTACTGCTAGACTCCTTAAAATTGAGATATAACAACATCCATGATTTAGAAATATACTCGATTTCAAGTAGGAAAGAAAAAATAAAAACATGACCTACCATTTAAAATAAAAATTCTTGGACTAAATAGAGAAGTTTATCCTTTCGTTCCAAAACCACTACAATGTACAAAGTGCTCAAGGTATGGACACATACAAAAAATACCGTAATAAGGCAATATGTGCAGTCTGCGCATCAGATAACCATATCACTAATTGGATCTGTAATCAACTAAAATATGGAAGCCAGATTTGAGCTAAAAGTAAGAGGAGTTAATAATCCACCCAAAACCCCCACCTTTTCAAATGCGACTAAATATCAAGACATCAAGCAGCACAATAACAAACAAGATAGTATAAACATAGAAACTAAATTTCATACCAATAATACTAAACCCAAAATAAAAGTGATATTATAACAACCACTACCACCACTAACAAAGAGGATTCAGCTATCCATGGAAAAGAACTTCCAATGGAAGAGGAGTTAAATGATAACAATAATCGAACTGACAAAAAGAGAAGAATACTGGAACGAACCACACACAAGGGGGAAAAAGTAAATATTGACAATTACAATCAATCCAAAGAATCTCCAACTACACAAGGAGAACATTTTAAAAAAGATATTATACTAACCTCATTACAAGTGGAAATACACAGTTACCCTCAATCTCAATCAAGCAGCCAACGTCTGGACAGTAAAGAAACAATTAATCTCTCCTTACAACTCCCATCAAATAATACTAATGAAAATCAACCCATTAAACCAAACCAAAATATAACTATCACCCCCCAACCATCCACAAGACCCAAATATTCCATTAACAACAACAAAACAAATAACCCCTCAAACCAACAGTCCTTATCACTACGGAAAAGGACCAATAGAATTACAAAACCAGAAATTTCTAAAGCTAGATCAAATACTTCTGAACCAATAATTAACATTACTAAACATGCTTCGTCTTGTGGTTGTAATGAACGCTTTATAAGTACATATAACCAACTAACTACCAAGACAGAGGACTCAGTACGAAATTGTATGGACAATTTTACTAAATTAAGGAAATGCCCTTTAACACACCAACATGACAACGAATTATGTTCTGAATCCTTAAAATACAAAAAGGAAATTATAAAATAAAAAATAGACTTATTAATATTCAATTATGAAAAACAAAGAACTGCAGAATCTAATAACCAACATACAAATACAACGATTAAAAAAACACAAATAAATTCAAATGCATATAAACTAATGGGCAAAGTAAAATCAGCAATCAATTTACAGAATTTAACACCAACTCCTCCCAATAATGGAATATAAAATCCTTCAATGGAATATAAATGGTCTCCTAACTCGACTACGTCTGGGTGAATTACAAAGAATCATATGAGACCACAACCCAATGTGCATATGTCTACAACATATAGGAAGTAACCCTACAAATATCCAACACTATAAAATTGCCTGTTATTCACCAACTGACGGTGGAAAATTAGGCACAGCCATATACGTTTATAATAGCATAACATATGAACCTTTCGACATTTCATCTATGCCATACCAAATAACATCAATTAAACTGTATATGCCTGACAAAAGTAAAATCACTATTTGTAATTTATATAACCAAGCCAATTTCAATGCAAATTTTAGTAATTTTTCTGAACTTATTAGCAAAAGTATACAGGAACCCCTACTTATGGTAAGAGATTTTGATGCACATAATCCATTGACACATCCGGAATCAACATAGAAAAAACTATAATGAAACACAACCTGTGTTGTCTCAATGAAAGTGAAGTTTCAACATATTTTTCAAATATACACCTAACCTTTTCCTCAACTGACATTTCATTATGCTCAAATGATGTAGCCGAGAAATTTGAATGGAACGTCCTAGACGATTCATACACAAGTGACCATTTCCCAATCATTCTGAACTACTTAAGTATTATCAAATTATTGCCACCTACAAGATATAATATCCAAAACGCTAACTGGGATAAATATTTCATATATACTCGAAACACCACCATTCCCACATAATGAAGATCACAATACTACATCTGAATCCTTCTCAAACTTCATAATAAATGCTGCAGATAAAAGTATTCCAAAAACCAAATCACATTCCACAAAATCCCCTGTCTCAACCTTAAGTAAAATAAAACATATATTGGGTCCCAATCATAACAGACTCATAACACGCCTTAAATCACTCAACAAAATGCCCTATAATATAAACATATCAAACAAAATACTTATAACAAACATAACAATTAACCACATTAAACCACTATACAACAAATATACAGCCAAATTTAGAAAAACAGTAATAGCTGAAAAAATCGCATCATGGAAAGAATATGTCTCAAACATATCTTCAAACACATCCACAAAAGATATATGGCAAAAGATAAGGAAAATCAATGGAAAACATATGAGACCTCCAAGAAGTGCAATACATTTAAATGAAAAAATATACCATGAGACTTATGAAATATCAAGTATAATTGGAAAGCATTTTGAGAACATCAGTGCTTACTCCAGCCTAGATATACATTTTCAAAAAAGCAGAAAACAAAAAGAAAATATTATACTCAATTTTGAAACTCTTGAAGACCTGGAATATAATTATATTTTCAACATGGATGAACTAGATAATGCCATCAACTCATGTCATCCTTCCGCACCAAATATGATCAAATATCATTTGAAATGATAGAAAAATTAGCTCCTTAGCTAATCCATATTCATTAAAATTGTATAATAGTATCTGACTAAAACGTGTCTTTCCTGATAAATGGAAACATGCCATAATAATTCCAATAAATAAACCAGGAAAGGATGCAAGTAATCCATCCAATTATAGACCTATATCCCTAACAAGTTGCCTATGCAAAATCTTAGAAAAAATGGTTAATGCACGATTAACGTATGTAATAACCAAAGAATCCATTTTAACACCAACACAATCTGGTTCAATAGCTGGCAGATCAACCCTAGATCCCTTAACACATTTAGAAGATCATACAAAAAAAGGCTTTGAACCAAAAAATAAAAAATAACAGTAGCTATATTTTTTATATAGAAAAAGTATACGATACAACATGGAAACATAACATCATGTAATATATATATTGTATACATGTAACATACATATAGTGTGAATAATTATCACATCTCCGTGATTCGTATAAATTATTCGAGATACAAATGTCCTTTAGTATCTAATTGGCTCTACCTCGGAACTGATATATTTTCATATATGTAAATCGAAGGGGAATTTTTGAGTTGATAATAATTTCGTCGTCTCTTGGGTTCGAAAATCAGGACGCGTGTGTGTGTGTGCGTATGTGTGGTAAGTGCATATAATGAAATTGATTTGCATGCAATACATAATTTCTAACAATAAACTGATAGGTATGAATAAAGAAAATAAAAGGAAGCATTCGGGTATCATCCGTTCAAGTTGGAAATGTGTTTTGATTGAATATATCTAATGGCTTCATCAAGCAGTACATCTATTTAAAAATAAAGCTAGATAAGGTGAAAGTTCCTTCCATTTGAAACACCGAGGTACGTCTCCCCAACTCCTCAGGAGAAGAAAGGAAGGCCCCCACACAATGGGGGAGAATGGCCTCTTACGTCTTGACAGTAAACGGAAGGGATATTTATTTATCTTTGCTAAGAAAGGCTAAGAAAGCCTGGTGTCAGCTAACTAGATGGTTTATATCTTTCTCTGGAATAAGACTGGGTAGAGGAGGAAAATTAATTAGAATATTTATGCAAGAAAACTCAGTGAAAAGAAAGCTTGAATTTAGTCTCTCTTTAATGTACGATCTGAGTACACAAATATTCATGGGAAGTTTGTGTAATGAAATAATTTCAAGGGATATATTTCATAAAATAAAACTACATTATAGATCCTTAACAGACTTGAAAATATTAAGTTACTGCTGCTGAATA
>NC_061100.1:31285789-31328289 GCF_015104395.2 Macrobrachium nipponense
ATGACTATTTCTCTCTCTCTCTCTCTCTCTCTCTCTCTCTCTCTCTCTCTCTCTCTTGAAACATATAAGAAAATACTGTTCAAATGTCATCTCTCTCTCTTTCTTTCTCACAACATATACGAAAATGCTGTCGAAATGTCATACACATTCTCTCTCTCTCTCTCTCTCTCTCTCTCTCTCTCTCTCTCTCTCTCAATCTCTCTCTCTCTCAAAAATAAAATATGAAATTGCAGTCAAAATGTCATGTTTTAATTATTTGAACCTACAACTTACCATTTTTCAGGACATCTAAAATATATATTTTTCCTTTCTCTGTATCTGAGATCCCCAGAGGTGAGTAAGTCTGGAAGGCTCAAGCTGGAATTTAGCTGCAATATTAAAATAATAGAGTCACATACAAGATTTGCATATGAGATTAGTAGGCATATCCTAATAAGTGTAGGGAATATGATCTAATCCCTACGTTAAAAAAAAGGGACAGTAAATCTTTTTAGAGCTGTATCCAATTGTCCTCTACTTATGCAAGTTATTTTTTTTAATTGTTCAATTTTTTCTCTTTCACTTACCTCAGACCTTCGGTGTAGGTCTAGCAGTGAATTAGTTTTATTCCCGACAGATGGCTTGTTACCAGTTCCTCTGTGACTCAGATACTGCACTGGTTAATGTTTGGCTAGGCAGCGTATACATAAGTAAGTGTTCGTTAGCTGGTGTGGAATTCACTGGTTGGTAACAGAGCGAGTTGGATCCCTTGATGAAATGGGTCTCTGGCCGTTTCTGATTTCCATACTGATCAATGGGCGTTGATTGAAGATGCTTAGTGCCAATAAATAAAGATGTTAGTCTTTGACGGTGTTCTAGTATTATTATTATTCAGAAGATAATTCTTATTTATATGGGATAAAATACAAGCGCCAGTGACTTGAAATTCAAGCTTCCAAAGAATATGGTGTTCATTTGAATGAGGTTGTAGAAGATAATGGGAAATACTTAAAGAATAGATCAGCTCTTTAAAACATGAGATAAACGAATGAATTAATAAGTAAATAGGCAAATATAGAAAGAGATTACTAAAATACAAGGTGAACATGTCACTGTTAGGAAAACAATTATTGGATCTTTTAAGTGGTTTAATAGATATAAAGAAATAATTTAGCTTTCATGCTCATATTCTGCTGCAGTGAAATGTATTAGATATAATGTCATAACAACAGGATATTACCAGTAAAATAGTTCTTGCATTTTTTTTTGCACCGAGTGGATAAGGTGTAAAGAATTGAGCAAGTTCTCGAAAGCTCTCGCTTGCATATGTTTATATATTTGTAATATATATTTACACTTACAACACTGCTGATCTCTTTAGTGACTAAGCTGGTGAGAGATTTTTAAAAATAACCTGACTGAGGAAGAGCATCGAACAGGTTTCCGAAAGCTCTCTTTACATCTTCGCCGCTGAGGATTTCTTCAACAATAATAATCTGATTGGCATGCGCGTGGGCATATTCCACTGTACGCAAATGTATTTTGAAGCAACAGCTCAAAATTGTTATTCGTCTTTTGACTTAAAAAAAAAAAAAAACTCTGCACTTTTGCGGTGGGGGATAACTTCTCCATCTCCCATAAAGCAATTAAGGAAGGTTAGTGGGAGTTTTCCAACTTTCACACTTCGGGGAAAACCCCGTTAACCGTCGGAACTCTTTGGGGAAATCTGGAGTTAAAGGTGAGAGAGAGAAAGGTAAATCCTCCCAAGTTTCATTTTCCAGACAGCGCGGTTGGGACGACGCGCGAAGGACCACAGAGACATGACATATTCACCCGACAGATGTTCTCTCCTTCGTGTGACGAATGGAGTGGGTGCTGGAAAAGATATATGTGTGACTTCCTGGAAAGACTGAAAGGATTTTTTGGAAAGTTTCTCTGCTGGACGAGGTTCTAGACCACAAAAGCATAAAAGAGAAACTGTAGAGGATCGTCATAAAACCTGGAAAAACTGGAAAGGTTTTTCTGGAAAGTTTCTTTGCTGGACGAGGTTCTAGACCACAAAAAATATATGAAAGAGAAAATGTAGAAGATTGACATAAAGCAAGTTAAAAAAATACGCGAGTTTCTTCGGCGCAGCCGAGTTTTCTGTACAGCGTGCAATGCTGAATGAAACTCTCAGCCACCGCCCATGAAACTTTCGGTCACAGTCTGTTTGTATCCCGTGTTGTTGTCCCGTATAGGGGTGCCTGACACATGATTATGGCTAACTTTAACGTTAAATAAAATGCAAAATACTGAGGTAGAGGGCTGTGCAATTTGTTACGTTTGATGATTGGGATGGTTGGTGATCAACATACTATTTACCTCAGTAAAATTTTAAGATCTGTGGGCGAGACAGAAAAAAAAGTACCGACAGAAAAAAGTAACGACAGAAAAAGTTTACCGGACAGAAAAGTATGGACAGAAAAAGTAAACGGACAGAAAAGTTTTCACCGACAGAAAAAGTACGGACAGAAAAAGTAAGGACAGAAAAAGTACGGGACAGGAAAAAGTACCGACAGAAAAAGTACCAGAGAAAAAGTACAGAAAAACAGAAAAAAGTACCGGACAGAAAGGTAAAAACAGATAGAAAAAGTACGGACACGAAAAAGTACCGACAGAAAAAAGTAACGACAGAAAAGACCAACAGAAAAAGTACCGACAGAAAAAGTATGGACAGAAAAGTACCGACAGAAAAAGTACGACAGAACAAGTAACGGACAGAAAAAGTATGAGACAGAAAAAGGTTACGACAGAAAAGTACGATAGAAAAAGTACGGACAGAAAAGTACGGACAGAAAAGTACGAAGAAAATAGTACCGACAGAAAAAGTACCCGACAGAAAAGTACCGACAGAAAAAGTATGGACAGAAAAAGTACCGACAGAAAAAGTACGGACAGCAAAAGTAGTGACAGAAAAAGTAGCAACAGAAAAAAGTATGGGACAGAAAAAAAGTACCGACAGAAAAAGTAGCAACAGAAAGGTAGGGACAGAAAAAGTACGGACAAGACAAGTACCGACAGAAAAAAAGGTACCGACAAAGAGTACGGACAGAAAAAAAGTACCGACAAAAAAGAAACCAACAGAAAAAGGACGGACAGAAAAAAGTACCGACACAAAAAGTACGGACAGAAAAAGCACGGACAGAAAAAGTACGGACAGAAAAAGGACGGACAGGAAAAGTACGGACAGAAAATTACGGCCTTAGCTACCTCTGTGGCCATGCAATAATATTATAAGCATCTGTGAAAAAGAGAGCTTTTGCAAATCAGAAAAAGGCGTGATCAGGCCTCCAGCTTACTCGGGACGTGTGCTGCAAGATTTTCCCCTCACTTATAAGTTGTAACCATTGTATTCTTAACGTAAATTAATTAAAACGTTTCAAAATCTAGTGCCGAAGAGAATCTTGTTTCACTAACGACAATTAGAATAAATATGCTATATTTTATTGGAAATAATCTCTCTGTACTGTTTAACATGCATGTCTACGTTCTTATTCTAAGAAAAAAATCATAAATATCACATCCCAGAATTCCTGTATCTTTGACATTTTTAGTCTTTTCCATAGACATTTCTTACCTCCCAACAAGAACAAGAACAACAACAACAAAGCAGTAGTTTATAGGCTTACTCCCCGAATAAGCGAACAAACTCCTACATATTGTCCAGAACGCATAGCCAGGCAGAGCAATACCAATTAGATATAGAATGTCCATTTTTCTCATTTTATCTTTTATCCTGTTTTTTTCCACGTTATGGAATTCTTTCCCATCTGGGGAGTGGTATGCAGGTGAGAATTCCTCACGTGTTTTCAGGAAGCTATCGAAAAATCATTTACGAAAGCAAATATATGTCCGCCAGGAAGTACTAGGTCAGGTAGCATTAAGCAATAGTTGCAAATATCAATAACTGATATACTGTTGTATTCTGTTGAAATTTTCATCATAATTATATTGAAATTTTTATAGTTGGAATAGTTGGAATAACGTAAATCGGAATTTTATCTAGTTTACATTCCATCCAAAACAGAAACATCTAAAAATAAATATTCGATATTTCGTTTTCATTATAATTTAATTTAATCTGTCAATTATATATGATAATAAAGAACCTGACGAATATGATAATACTAAATGATGATATAAAATATAATGTCAGTCCATTAGCCATTTCTTCCCGATAATAAGCCATCTTTGTTTTTGCATTTCAAAAGTAAGAATTCGGCATGAAATTCATAAACGTAAATGAATGAAAAAATTAATTATTACCGAAAGCGAATATTAAATCTCATCAAAATAAATTAGATCTGACTCTCGTAGGTTTAAAATACTAGAGCTAGATTGATATCTCGTGACTATGGAATTAACTTGTCCTCTGGGTCGTTTTTTGCAATATTTGGAAATTCTGAGTAATTCCTAAATACGAACGACAGATGAATACGATTCCTTTTCGTTTCAAAAGTTTGCAGGGAGGAACTCGACCTGATCGAGCCACTAAGTAATTGGCTGTCGTTTGAATTGAGTCCAGGATGACATATAAAACTCCAAAAAGAAAAAAAATATAATAATATACTAAACACTGAGTTGTCTTATGAATTTAATGCAGACTCGACAAAGTCTGATAAGATGAAAACTATTTTTTATTATTACATTTATTATTTATTCAGTAGATGATACCTAATCGCATGAAACAGACCCACGAGGCTATTGAATTGAAATTCCAGCTTCCAAAGAATGTTGGTTTCAACCTCCCACCGCTAAAAACACCCCCCGCCCCCCACACAACAATGCAGCAGTTGCTGATCAAGAGCCAGTGATTTTTCATCGCCTTGGGTGAGACGCGAACTCGCGACATCTGAGCGGCATTCCACGACACTAACCACAATAACAATGAGATATAAATGCTAACTTCCGAAAATAAGAGAAAAAAATATTACATGACGCCAGAAACGGATTCTTTATTTTTGAAGTCGGAAGGGAAAAATGAGAGTATATGAAAAACAAAAGTGGGGGGGGGACGGGAGACTTTCCCCCTCGCAAGTGTGAAGTGGAAACTAAAAATAGAACGTAGGAGAAAAATGTCAGCTGAAACCATGGAAAAATGGGTTCAGGAAATCGAAGAATTTCCAGTTTTCCAGATTTTATTTATTTATTTATTTTTTTTACCAGACTAACGATTCTTTTCAGTAGGCTACCTAGAATACAGTACGCCAGTTTTCGAGCTGAAAAAGGAGATAAAAAAGTATATAAGAGGATACAGGGATACAGAAAGACAAGATATAATAGATATTATCTCAGGTTTTTATTATTTTTTTTTTTTCGTTGATGAAATTCGGAGAGTCTGGAACAAAATTTCGTTTCATATTTTGATTTTTAGTTTTTGCTGCTTCCGTTCGCTTTAGAAAATCAGTCTTAAAGACCTTTTGTATTTATAAATATTTTGTGTGTGCATATATATTCATATATATCTACTATAATAATATTATATATTATATATATATATATATACATAACTAAATATATAAATAATACACATATATATATATAGTATTGTTTATATATGTATATATAGATATGTATATATATATATATATATATATATATATAATATATATATATATATATATATATATAATATATCTATATATATAATATATATATATATACACACACACACCACACACATATAAATATATATATATATATATATATATATATATATATATATATATATATATGTATATATATATATATATATATATATATATATATATATATATATATATGTATATATATATATATATATATATATATATATATATATATATATATATATATATATATATATATATATATATATATATATATATATTACACCCCCTTTATTCCCTAAACTACACAAACTGGGAACTCTTACCTGTTGCCAACGGTGCCCTGTCTGTAAGATGTCACGAGGCTTATTAAGACTGCGTAAAATATACAAAAAATATCATTTATTTCCCAAAGCAATTGGTTATAACAAAGAACAAAATGATTAACAAGTCATAATGGCACAAATACCCAAAATTCTGCCCAATAAAGAAAACCAATAAAATAACATTCTACCTTCCGGACTAAGGTTACACTCTCAAACCCCCAACAAGTCAAATTGTCTAGTAAGTCAGTTAGAGAATCCCATTCCTAATCAACCATGGAATCGGACCCATCTGTAATAAAGATAATAGTTATATAGACACCCCACGTCACTCTTTTCAAAGTATTTACGTAAAGAGAATATTTCCACAGTTCTCTCTCTTTTCCAAAAGGTAACAGATTTTCTAAGTTTTTAAAGAACGTGTCTTACCTTTTCGATGGGGCGTTTTCTCCCGACACTTAGGGCAACCCGCTTGTTCTCTCCTTTGCACAAAGAATGCGTCTTCCACAAGTACCCTGAACCAGTAGGCCTGTAATACGCGTACAAACGAATGCACATGCCTCGCAAACGGGGAACGACCTCTGAGACAAGTTGCTTGTTCAGCAAATACCAAGCTCTCCCCTGTGAACTTTGCAGTGTACCACCCCTTGTCTCTAGGCGAGCAGAGCTATGTGACTTTATTATTATATAAAACACTTTAAACATATTATTAGCCATTCCCCCTCTTTCACCTCTCTATAGGAGCTCGGCTACCCCATGCTAGCACCCGCCTAGCTCTAGACACACAAGCGTCTTACAATATATATAAAACCAGAGGCTGGCTCAAAAAAGAAAATAATGCACTCCCGTCTCACACCATATCGGCAACTAATGCCCAATGTATCAATGTACCACATGACTTAGAGCCACCTCCGTTGCCGGAGCACTTGTGCTTCGTCGAATGCATAAAAGTTTAAGGACTCTAAATACACAAATGGCGATCAGTATAGCGGCTAACATGATCATTACTATTGGTATAGTATAGCGGTCATCGAAAAAAAAAGGTTCATCTTCACCACTATCTTCGAGTGGCGGGACAGTAATGGACTCCACTGTAGGCGGGATTCGAACCGCCTTATGGCTTCTGTGAAGGTGTCGGTGAAACACCTTTATCGACGAGTTGTAGACACGCCGACTAAGTACCATGAAGAAGTCTGTAAGAATCCTGCAGGAACTGTCAAACAGCTGGGATCCCTGTAGAATGAGCGAATTGTTGTAGACGCAGGTCGAGTACGTAACCCAACTCGAAACAACTCAGCACGCGCCATTATTCAGCGTCTGCGACCCTCGTGAGTGTATCCAACACCCTCCCGTCGCGAAACTGTAGATTCGACGTTTTCTACTGAAGTAAACGTGGTCACCACCCCGTTTTATTCTATGCAAAGTGCTACTCGCACCCGCCTCATTGAAGACTGTAGACTCCTGGTTTATCCCAGAAATTATATCGAAGACATCTCATCCTTTGCCAAGGCAGTCCACAAAAATGCCCTTCGTGTGTAGACTTGACTCAATCTCTGGTACTGTAGAACGAAGTCGTCTCCCTTGGCATCCTAGCGTAGAGTTGGGAATTCTCCAAAGTCATTGTGTGTCCGTATTTAAAAGGTCTACATGGTCGTAAAATACCTAAAGTCTTGTTTTACCCCACAAATTCGTCACTAATTAATATATTAAATTTACTAATCAAATATAGAAAAAGAAAAATTCCTCGCTAAACCAAAAAATCTTTACCTACTGAATTCTCACAAATAATCCCATATCTGACAAACACACTATCAAAAGAGAACTCATAAAGTCTAACAGTAAAAACCCCTTTATGGTTTATATAACTAGCCTCCATAAAATATAATGCCGAACACCCCTTCTATCCAACCCACATACCCTGACAAATTATATCTTCTATCTAATAGATAAATGCTATTTAGAGCTTAACCCTCATTGCAACATCTCTCGTAAGAAAAGAAAAATAAGAGAGAGAAAAAAATAAATAAATAAATAAAAATAAGATAATACAACAATAGTAAGTGAACTTTCCCCTCCCCATTACACAGCGCACATAAGAGAAAATAAAAAGAAAAACCATCAGTTGTTTAATCATCTCGGACGACGTTAAGAAAGAAAAAAAAAAACATATATAATTCAACATCTTTTCCCAAAAAGGAATGTGTACCGTTACAGAATCTGCTAGCGCAGCAACCCTATCGACAAGAAAAAAAAATCCCCTTATATGACACGTTCTCGTGAAATGTCATAATCGGCATCTCCGAAAACCGTGCAAATCCCCGAGTCATCAATTCCAAAGGGAAGGTTCGCAACCGGACTCCTTACAGCAACTTCAGCAAAAAAAAGAAACCCACCTATGAACACGTCAGGTGCTTAGCATTGCAGCATAATCAGACTCGCGACGCTAGAAACTCATGATTCTCAAAAAAAAATGTTTAGTACTGATCTTCGTAAGCACACCCCCCAGAACCATCTCATTATACATAAACCATCATCTTAATAATAACACCACTCAGGTGACATAAATAATTCCTCTATTTAATTACTGACCCCACGCTAAAAAAACCATCTCGTTTCTCAGCTAAAGCAAACATTTGCCGAAAAATACTAACCCCGAAATCTTACGCGATGAGCCAAAACGCCGCAGACTTACATACAATAAGAGAGAAAAACATTCGAAGGAAACAAAGGAGAAGGAAAAAAAAAATTGCAAAGCCATTCTGTCATCAAATTACAAAAACAGATAACAAGAAAAAAAAGGAAAAATGAATGCAATTGTACTATTATTAATTGCCACAACCAATTCTTTTCAATTTCGACGTATGTGTTAGCTTCGACTGACCTGTTCGTTCATTTAAAAACTACAAACCTATTTCCAATTTTCTCTTCAATGACTTTAAAAGGACCTTCAAACTTCGGGCATAGTTTGTAATTTAACTCATTTCTCACGTTAAGTTTTAAAAATACCTTATCACCGACATTGATCTTGGGATCAGATGATTTACTAATACTCTTTTGAACCATATCTCTGGTTGTGGACTCGAGATTACGGCTAAGACATGCGTGTTCTCTCTCTCGCTGTGGATATCAGCGCTTCAACTGTATCCTCCCCCTGGTGAGGCGTAGTTAACAAATCAAATGTGCCTCGCGCTGGATAACCAAACAAAGCTTCAAAAGGGGACATTTTAATTGAATCGCTAACCATGGTGTTAATGCTATGTCTAACAACGTTAATATATCTGTCCCAATTTCTATCATTACCACCTACCGTTTTTCTGAGCGCTTCGAGCACTTTCCTGTTCGCTCGTTCGCACAACCCATTAGCCTCGGGTCTGTATGGAATAATTGTTACTTTCTGTATTCCCATGAATTCAGCTAAACACTCCAAGGTTTTGTTCACAAATTCCCTCCCATTGTCGGTTAATAGAACTTCGGTGAACCATATCTGCAAACGATACCATTGAAAAATGCTATGGCTACTTTCTTCGGCCGTTTATGCTTAAGTGGGAAAATTTCTACTATCCTTGTAAGTTCATCTATTATCACTAGCAAGTACTTGTTCGCGTATCTAGACTCACAAAAATTCCCTAAGACGTCCATATGTATTCTCTGAAAAGGTTTACTCGGTATATTGGATACGATCCTAATTTGCATGACGTTGTCTAGCAGGCTTACATGCGTTGCACACCGCACAATTCCTTACGAAATTTTCCACATCTTTACCCATATTTTTCCAAATGTATTTAGCCCGAAACCTCATCATAAGTTTTTTCTATTCCCAAGTGAGGACTACCGAACCTGCAATGAACTATATCTAAAACCACTGGAATTAGGACTTTCGGAATTACGATCTGTGTCGTATCTCCTTTACTTTCACCGGTTCTCAACTATATTTAATTTTCCTTCCTACCTAAACAGATTTCCCTTCTAACTCCAAACCGAAAAAGGCAAGCTATAACGTTTCTTGACTAATTCCCCTCGCAGAAATGCTTTCGCATCTGCTAAGACCTCGTCTTCATCTTGCTTTAGCTCTATGAGGGGTATATCCCATTGTATGGCTTCGTTAGTGACCTGCGCGACTTGGAAACCTTCCGCGTCATGAAAACTCCTGCTCAAAGCGTCCGCGACAACATTAAATTTGCCCTTCTATATATTTGAGCTTTGCATCAAAATCTCTGATAGTTAGAAACCATCGAGCTCTTTTGGGAGACAAATCGGGTTTATTAAAAAGATCGAGTAACGGTTTGTGGTCTGTAAGGACTTCTACTTTATTCCCCATCAGTAACATTTTAAAATGAACTAAGCTCGACACTATTGCAAAGGCTTCCTTATCTATGGTGGCCATGGACTTCTCGTTACTGCCTTTTGTCCTGAACTTTCTGCTATAAAAAGCTATAGGATGAAATTTCCCATCAAACTTTTGCATAAGGCATGCACCTATGCTTCCTGGCTTGCATCAGTCACTAATGTAAAAGGTTCCTTAAAATCTGGAAACTTCAAAACCGGGGGATTCATTAGCGCATCTTTAAGCTTTTGAAAACTCTCCGCCTGGGATTCCTTCCATTGAAATTGAACGTCTTCCCGCAACACATCGGTTAGGGGAGCTGCTATGTTAGAAAACCCTTTTACGAACCTCCTGAAGAAACCGGCGATACCCAGGAATGACTTAATCTCTTTCTTTGATCTGGGGATGCGAAAATTCGCTATTGCTTTGACTTTATCGTCATTTACTCTAACCCCTTCCTTAGATATGACGTGACCTAGATATGTGATCTGCTTTTTCAAGAACGAACACTTGGCTAACTTGATTTTCAACCCCGCTAATCTAAGCCTCCTAAGTACTTCTGTAATGCACTTCCAGGTGTTGCGCGATTATACGTGTCCGTTGCGATCAGAATGTCATCCATATACACAAAAACATTTTTGCCCAATAACCCGTGCAAAACTGTGTGTTCACCAACCTGGTAAAAGTCATCGACTGCCCGATAAACCGAAAGGCATTCGCGTAATTCATAGTGTCCCTTGGCACTGAAAAGGCCGTATATTCCTTGCTACTCTCGCTGAGAGGGACCTGTAAGAAACCTTGCGCCAAATCAATTGAGCTATAAATATTATTCACCAATTTCGACAAAAGATCTGGTATGCACGCACTGGGTAGCGGTCAGGATCGTTTTTCATTTAAACGTCTAAAATCGACGCATACACGGACCGAACCGTCTTTCTTAGGTACCGCTAACAAGGGAAAGTTGTAAGGAGACACACTGGGTCTAATGATTCCTTCTTCTTCCCATCTATTAACTTATTTCTCTACCTGTTCTCTGATTTTGAAAGGTATGCGATATGCAGGAATATAAATAGGTTTTGTGTTGCTCTCCAAATTTACCTTATGCTCTAAGACATTAGTCAACCCCAATTTATCACCTTGCAAGGGTACCGTATCCCCAAATTCCGCCAAGAGCCCGCTTATCGCTTCAACGTGTTCGCTATAATCCGCATTAGCCAAATGTTCACTAAATGTTTGTTTCCTTGATTGTATTTCTGCCTCCGAAAACTCAGGTTTCCCCTCTACGATAGCCACAGAACCACTATCGCAGTTCCAATCATGGAAGTCTACTATATAGTATTTTTCTGGTATCTCCTAACTGTATCATTACAGTTTAATAGCTCCACCCACGTAACCCCATTCTTGGATACACTGTTCACCGATGCGTGCTAACAACTCCCCTGAGCTTTTCACTGTTTTCAGTAACAACACATCTGTGGGTTTTCTCATTTCCTTCAATTTAACTTTTACCATAACCTTTGAACCTGGTAGTAACATAATGTCTTCAAATAAAACACCTCTATATTTGTGGTTAGTATCTCCCCTTGCCACCGCCCCATACAAATTACCACCCTCAGTATTATCCCCAGCATTGTTAGTATCAGAAACAACATCCATATTAGTATCCAATCACCAGTATTGTTAGTATCATGTTACCACTATGAACTCTGATAGAACTCCCGTAATCATCTCCCAGATCACCAACGTGTGTTTTAACATTACCTTTCCCCATAACACTCGTATCACCGCAATTAATACCACGAGCACCTCTCCTCTTTCAATAACCTCCATGTCCTCCATTCTATTCACGTCCTCATAAGGTATTAGGTAATTCATTTTCCCGATTTGTTACCCATTAGCACCCGCATGGAATCGAAATCTTGTGTCCTTCTACAAGCAGGATGACCCAACAAGATTTTATTACCTAAGGCAATTCCTTTTTATTACCAAAAAAGGTTCTGTTAACACTCTGTCACCGAGAGCAAACCTTATTTGTACACAACCCAGGGTGTTTAATCTATGGGCTTGCACATCACACACCGTCTCCGTAGAGGGCTGCAAAGGGTAATTGGAGAACATGGATTGATACAAATTATAGTCCATTAGATTTGATTGATGCCCAGTGTCTATGAAAGGGATATCCACATCCCTACTGTTCCATAGACTATGGGCTTGGGCTCTGGGGCGTCCCCCACGAGACCACAATGGCATGTACCAATCACCTGTACCCTTTTTGTTGATCGGGCTTCCAAAAAAATTTCGCCGATCCCTTTGCCCTCTGGTTTGACCTGCCTGGGAAGTTCTCACATTATAATTACCAGAACCTTGCGGTGCAGGCCTCGCATCTCTCCGTATCTGAGAATGGGCAAGACTGCCAATAATGCTCAGTACTTTTACACATTCCGCAATATTTAACCCTACACAATTTCTTTGGATGTCCTGGTTTATTGCAGTTGAAACAACGCAACTGCTGTGGCTTTGATCGATCGATCTTTTGTTATACTCAACTTTTGCACACAGAGATGAGGAGAAAGTTCCGTGTCTCTCTGTACTCTATCCCTCGGGCCTGTCCCGTTAAAAATTGTGCTATCTACGGTGGGACATTTAGACCTGTGTTTATCTATTTGGGTATAAAGTAATTCTTCGTCTTGAGGTAGGCTCAACCTCTTCATCAAAGCTATCCACTATTGCATCGGGTACCTCGTGTAAGAGCAGGGAAAAATAGATCAGTTTATGAACATTATTTAGAGGGAGATTATCCCCTGTAACCCATTTAGATGTTTTCAATTTTCCTACCCAATCTGCCACTGCGTCAAACAGCTTTGAACTATGTTCTACAAGGCTATTAGTGCCTTTTTCCGTAGTTTATAAAGACCTCGAAGGTCTCTCACCATATCTCCGTGTTCCTTTGAGCCATATGCTGTTTTCAAAAATGCTTGCAAGTCTGTCCAGGTACGACATTTCGTAAATTGGAAACTCCTTGACCTATGACTGAGGTCTCCCTTATTGAAATCTAGCAAAGCTTTCGCTTCTCTGAATGCCTCTACATCGTCTACTATATTCTTTCCCGTTAAATAGTTATTAACTCCCTCTATGAAAATATTCACCAGGTTGTGAACAAAGCGCCATCCACGATCCCTTTGAACGGGCTGACCCCCGCAGAATGTTCGTCACGTGATGTAGTAGCGTCGTCGGTTTTGTATCTGCCATTTTATCTTGTTTCCCAAGGCTGTTCCCCGATCTCATAAACATCAATTTATATACACTAAACCCTCAATCAAGAAAAAAAAATTTTTTCCCAAACAACGATGAACAAAATGGTAAGCGTACCCCGTCCCCAATCACAAAATCAACCCCACGAAAATGACAATAAGAAATAATAATAATAACAAGGAAGGGATAGGAAAAGAAAGAACGTAAGGTGTTTCCGAGCTAACTCGCCTCTCTCTCTCTCTCTCTCTCTCTCTCTCTCTCTCTCTCTCTCTCTGGCACGACCTTGCCGCAAAAATTCCCACTCAGGCAAGTTCGCCACACACAAACAAACACGGAACATGAACAAGAACAAAAAGTTAATGAAAATCCACCCAAAAATAACAAAAAGAGGGTGAAAAAAAAATAAAAAAGAAAAAAAAAACTCGAAAATACACTTAGTCTTCATATGACCGTAAAACCGAATTCACATACACCGCAAACATGCGCGAACTGCGAAAACACTTTAATATGTCGAAACTAAACTTTTCTCCCCCCCCCCCCCTTTTTCTCTCTTTTTAAACAACTTTATTCCGTAATCTCAAGAAATCAACTGGCTTGGCTTGGGAGAGGAAGACTGTCTGAGGAACAGCTTCTCTCTGTCGAATCAGCAGTAGTGACCCTGAGTTGCCTGTGACATGATTAATAACCCCTTCTCCTATCAAAATAAAAACCGAAACCCCCTATTTCTAACTAGTCACCAGTCCCTTCGGAGCGTACCTACAGCTTGAAGAATATATAAAAAGCCTTTACCGCTGGCACCACTATTACACCCCCTTTATTCCCTAAACTACACAAACTGGGAACTCTTACCTGTTGCCAACGGTGCCCTGTCTGTAAGATGTCACGAGGCTTATTAAGACTGCGTAAATATACAAAAATATCATTTATTTCCCAAAGCAATTGGTTATAACAAAGAACAAAATGATTAACAAGTCATAATGGCACAAATACCCAAATCTGCCCATAAAGAAAACCAATAAAATAACATTCTACCTTCCGGACTAAGGTTACACTCTCAAACCCCAAACAAGTCACATTGTCTAGTATTAGTCAGTTAGAGAATTCCATTCCTAATCAACCATGGAATCGGACCCATCTGTAATAAAGATAATAGTATAGACACCCCACGTCACTCTTTTCAAAGTATTTACGTAAAGAGAATATTTCCACAGTTCTCTCTCTTTTCCAAAAGGTAACAGATTTTCTAAGTTTTTTAAAGAACGTGTCTTACCTTTTCGATGGGCGTTTTCTCCCGACACTTAGGCAACCGCTTGTTCTCTCCTTTGCACAAAGAATGCGTCTTCCACAAGTACCCTGAACCAGTAGGCCTGTAATACGCGTACAAACGAATGCACATGCCTCGCAAACGGGGAACGACCTCTGAGACAAGTTGCTTGTTCAGCAAATACCAAGCTCTCCCCTGTGAACTTTGCAGTGTACCACCCCTTGTCTCTAGGCGAGCAGAGCTATGTGACTTTATTATTATATAAAAACACTTTAAACATATTATTAGCCATTCCCCCTCTTTCACCTCTCTCTCTCTCTCTCTCTCTCTCTCTCTCTCTCTCTCTCTCTCTCTCTCTCTCTCTCTCTCTTCTCTCTCTCTCTCTCTCTCTCTCTCTATATATATATATATATATATATATATATATATATATATATATCTATATATATATATATATATATATATATGTATATATATATGTGTGTGTGTGTGTGTGTGTATTTATATATATATATATATATATATATATATATATATATATATATATATATATATATATATATATATATACATTGGTATGACGACTATGCGATTTTCGAAGAGGATATCCTGCCACGCTCAGGAAGGCGCCATCCATAATCCAATACCAGGATAACTAGGAATGACATTATTCCTAATATCAGAATTATCGATAAGGCAGCAGACCACCGTCGCCTCCGCCTCTTGGAGGCCCTACACATCGGGAAGCAGAGACCCAGCCTCAACACCACCCAAGAGACTTCACTCCTTCCGACGGTGGCACGTAGGGCGCCTCCCGCCAGCACCATAGAGCCGATCGAACGGGCCAATCAGGTGCCCCCGTCTATCGGCGATGACCTTCCCAATACTATGCTCCCAGTCTCCAGCGTCCGCACGAGAAGAGCAGTGCGAGCTTCCACCTCTGCAAGACGGCTTGACTCAGGGACTTAATCCTCTGTTCAGCCAATGAAAACGCAGCGCCCATCAGACAGAGCACCTGGGACACAATAAATACCGCCGAACGACCCCATTCCAATTTACGCGCTGAACAAGGGAAAGGCCCGTGCCAACAAGAAGTGTTGGCTTAATACAACAACAACAACAACCCATTCCAATCAGTTCACGCTCACCTTTCCTTGAAAATGAACCGATGATACGGTTGGAAACGTTGGAATTCCGTTACGCCCTTAGACTAAGATTTGTTATCCACTTTTGTTATCATATCAATAAATTATTATTTTTAGAAAACATTTCTTTCACCGAGATATGAACATCGGCCAGCTATTAGCAAATATCAGCCCTGATGAGAAGAGAATAATAAGAAGAATTGAAAAGACCATATATAAAATCAATTCCACTGATGCTGCCATCATCTTTAACAAAACATGTTTGTGAGAGGGTCTCCTACCTTCATATTATTATTATTATTATTATTATTATTATTATTATTATTATTATTATTCAGAAGCCTACTGGGGCCACTAACTTGAAATTCAAGCTTGAAAAGAATATTGTGTTCGTAAAAAAAGAATTATAATGCAAATACCAGAAATGTCATTTATGCTGGGGATTCTTTTTTTTTTCTATTATCTTGCGTGCATGAAAAAAGAGTAAAAAAAAAAATAGTGTTGCCTTTTAAAATCTTTGCTTAATAAATAGAAAGATAACAATTTCTTGAAACGTTTCCACCATCTCACTTACTCCTTCCTCGTGACACTCGATTATGATAATGTCAGTCAGACTTTCAGCTCAGCTCCAGTTGGACATGGAATGAAAAATAAAGCTTCCGATAATTTTCTTTCTTCGGATAAAATCAGAGAATAAAAGATTTTCTTCTCTCTTGCAAGAAGGGTAGGTGGAAGTTGAACACCTGTTGTCGGTCTATTCTATGAGGCATTTTCTTTTTAATGCTAGCTTTGTTTAGTAGAAGTATCAGAGTCTTTGATTTATATCAGCCAGGAACTGGATACATTTCAATAATTTTTTTTAATTATTGACTTGATTACATTTGCGCTACTTCGAAAGCTTAATTCACTTCAACTTATATAAAAAATATTATTAATTCATTTTGTGGGTAAACGTTCAGCCCAACTGTATAAGCAAATAAAGAATTATTTCTACAACTAAAATCCAAAATATATCCACATAGACCTTTCCTCTAACAATAACAGTATCCAGTAATTAATTTCAACATTAACCCCGTCACAACGTAGTCCAGGGTTAACCTTAATTTACTATGAAGTATAAAGAAAAACAGGGCGTTATCCAACCTCCAGCTTACTAGGGATGCATGCAAGATTTTCCCTCAAGCATAAGTTGTAAACATTATATATTTTTTAACTTATTGTACATTAAAACGGGCTAAATTCTAAGGTGAAATAGAGCCTTATTTCACCAATGAAAATAAAGTAAATACACCATGTCTTATTAGGAATTATAATTATGTACTGTTTAACTTACACATTATTTTTTTATTTTATTTTCATGCCAATAAATAAATCATAATTATCCTATACTATAATTCCTGTAACGTTAACTTAACGAGAAACATCTTTTTAGACTTTTTTTAGGGTTTTTCCATAGACTTTCCTAACCCCCCAACAACAAGACATCAACAACAACATCAACAAGGTAGTTTGTAGGCTTACTCCCCGAGTAAGCAAGAAATACCTACAGAAACGTCTTGATGTGGAACGGAAGACTCCAAAGTTAAGGACTCCACAACCCTATCTCTTTTTATCTTATTTTCATTTTTTTTACGTTGTGTTATGTTACCACCAGAATTTGGTAGAAATGACCTGTTTTGGTTTTGCATTATACTGGGATTCTTTGTAGATTTGATACGATGTTATCAAAGAAATATATCTTGATATCTTCAGTTCTCGGGCTCCATTATGCTGGGGACGTTGGGGAGATCAGCGGAAAGTAAGTCTGGCATGCATCATCCTAAGTAGTGGAAGACATAAGAATCATGCACAAAGTCTTATATATGTAAGCATGTATGTATGTATATGTGTTTATTTTTTGTTCATACACACACACATGAGTAATAGTAAATGTTTTGATGAATATCTGTCTCTATTTTGTGACAGCTTTTCTTGATCTTACACTCACTCAATAAAAATGTAATTTCACTAGGATTCTTTGTTTGGTTTTGGGTGAAAATCTTTTGAAGAATTCTGACGTGCCGAAAAATGTATTTGTTATAAATTGTTACTGTTAACTATAAAAGTTATTTGACAACGTGAAATATGATAGATATTACGTGTACTTGTTATTTGTTAATGATGTTAATGACTATAGATGCGATTTTTTTTTTATATGGCTTGTGATCAAAAGAAAGATCAAATCCTTGCAAATCTAATTATATCTAAGAGAACTATAGAGTCTTCTCACTGAAAATTACTTTAATCTATATCTTTTACATCTCATTTGGTATTCATCGAAATTCTCTAATCACAAAAAATAGTCATTTTCCTCTTCTGCCATAATTCTTGAGTGACGAACAATGACATTAACTTCTCAAATGTAGTGTGATTTCCTGCATCAAGAACAAAAATCTCCATCCCAAAATATAATCTTGAACTTACTAAGAATTTAAACCCACACCAGCCACAAAGATTCAGGTCAGAACTGAGATATTTTCGGAGTTAACGGAGACCTCTCGTGACAACAACCTACAACAATTTCTTAAAAATTTACTAAAGGACTTTTTACTCGGGATGGGAAAAAGATCGTAAAAGCTCTACGTGATACAGGAACCCTGTTTAGCTCGCAGTGGTGTTTTTCAAAAATAATAAATTGTAAGGGTGGTTGGGGGTGGGGGATGATTTTAAAAATGATTTTCTCAAATAGTATACCTTTTTACCGGTGCAGAAAAAGCAAAACTAATGAAATAAAAGATAAGGGTTGAAACGATTACGTATTTTTTTTCGAGAATATGAAAATACTGAAAAGAAAAAAAATGCACTTTTATTAGGTGAATCTAAACTCACCACTTTTCCAATGGAATTAAATTAATAGTCGTTCTTCTAACTACTGGTACGAATTATGGATTTCAGGTATACTTAAAAAAAGGAGCCATAAGTAAGATTAATATGAATTGAAATGAAATTATTAATTAATACGTTTATCCTCGAAAACTATCAGACGGAATTTTCTGATAATTTATAGGGCAGTGAAATCTACAGCTGACTTGTGTTTTTATTCCAAACAATTTACTAAGTTGAAATAATTGCATATCATGCAAGCTATGCTTCAAAATATTGACGATGACCGAAGTTATTGTCAATATTTTGAAACAGTAGAGAGAGAGAGAGAGAGAGAGAGAGAGAGAGAGAGAGAGAGAGAGAGAGAGAGAAAATTAGTTATGATAGAACTTGAGGAAAAAAATGTTTAGAAAGAAATAGTTTAGGACAGATTGTAAGAGAGAGAGAGAGAGAGAGAGAGAGAGAGAGAGAGAGAGAGAGAGAGAGAGAAGGAAAAATCTGCAAAGTACACGGGATCTCTTCCTAGAAACTGAACATTTAAGGCATTCTTTCAAAAAAAAGAAAATAAAAAAAAATCGAAACCCAGAATTAAATTGACAGCGAGCACACACACGCACACACACACACACACACACACACACACACAACCAAAATTATATTTACAAAGAAATGTCATGAAGTATCACACAAGAAAGCAAGTTTAATGTCAATTCAGGCTCTCATCTTTTCTCCACGGAATTAGATTTATGATAAATAGTCTGTTCATCAGACAGAGAGAATATCGGCTGACCAAATCAACTTTTTACATGCAGACCTTTAACCAGGTACCATTTGTCAGTCAGTTTCTGCTAAATCTGTAATTCAGGGGTTGCTTTACGTAAAAGAGTAGGGCTCATGGAACAAAACAGTTCTCGTAGATCACAGGCGAAGCTAAATGCATTTGAAATGAGCAAATAATTTATTAATGTTGGTCACGATATGAACTGAACTGGGTCACACGATCCAAGAAACTAAATGCATTTGAAAAGAACAAATAATTTATTCATGTTGGCGAAATGTCTCAGACTTGTCGTAAACACACGTCAGGAACTTATCTCACACACATCATGGACAGGTTTCAATGCGTCAACGATTTCATGGCAGTGCAGCCATTGCTTCATACGATAATCATCCAGCATTTGCCAAATCTCGTTCTCCACTTATGGTCGCTAACTTGTTGTCAACGTGTCAATGAAATGCATGAGATAATCTTATGGCATTTATAATACATTTACAACATGTTTATGACATGTGTACGACATGTTCCCATGTGCAGGACATGTGTATGGCTTGTGTATGGCATGAGTAAAATATGTTAATGACATGTGTATAGCATGTTTAGGGTGTGTTTATGACATTTTACAGTATGTTTACGATATTTGTGCGACGTGTTTACGACATGTGTACGAAATGTTTACAAAATGTTTACGACTTGTGTACCATATGTTTCTGACATGTTTACAAAATGTTTACAACATGTGTTCGACATGTTTACATGTGTACGACATGTTTACAACATCTGCACGACATATCAACGACACGCATTATATTATGAGGTAAGAATCTCAGAATTTCTGTTTGATGGAAACTCTTTTTGCTTCCTCACTCAGAAACCCGTCCGGCTTAAACCTTACCACAAATTATTCTAATAGGACCGACAAGGGTCCACCGACATCCTCTCGCGTGAAAGCCAAGACCAAGATGAGGAAATTTAATCGTGGCTATTCTAATTAAGGGTCCTCGGCGAGCAGGAACGAGGTCTTTCGTTATTAAACCGCGTTCAACGCATCGACCGGTGACGAACAATTTCTGCTTGGGATTTTGGGTCGTATTATTCTGACTTCAAACTGCCTTGGAGTATACTCGCTAACCTCGGTTCGTTTCGCTTTGATGAGCAAAGTATGAAGGAATTCTCAGGCGGCATTTTTAGAATAATTGGGAGTGAATGAACTTAATTTTTTTTTTATTTTGGAATTTCTTCAATTCGAAAAAAACATGAAAGAGAATTACTTTTAATTAGAAATTATTATAAACACTTTTACGAAATTGCCCCACAACTCTCTCTCTCTCTCTCTCCTCTCTCTCTCTCTCTCTCTCTCTCTCTCTCTCTCTCAGAAGTATAAAGCCACGAGCACTGTGCAAATCTGTTTACATATACCAGCACTCTCCTTTAAGAGATAAATATCAGTCAAGCTTCTTAAACTTCCCATGAATAAAACATGGATTGTAAGTTTACTAATTATGAATAAACTGTCAAACAGCTGACTTACATCAAGCCACCAAAAGATCAATCATTTTCATTTTAGAATTTTTAAAAGTTTTTGCTATTTTAAAGATAGTGAATAATATTGAATAAAATGCATTTTTGTATCGCTGGAATTTCTGTATTTCCTATTACATTCTATAATATCTTTCAAATGAACAGAATATTACTTGGAAGCTTGAATTTCTAGTCAATATATTAGTGCCCTCGTATTTTATTTACAAAAGAGGCACTGGGTTGTTCTTTTGATCTGCAAAGCAGATGTCAGTTGGTAAAATACCCTTCATTCTTAACTCAGTCTCATTGACTGTGATGATATTCTTAAAGTTTAGTTCAATTGCCTCTTTCTGATGTGGAGGTTAGGTCGTTGAAACACATAGTACAAAATATAAGATATATTCTTCTATCTTACATCGTGGATAGATGCAAAGAAGGTTTGATAGGTCTTTCAGGTAAGAGGAGAATATGAAGTCTGATATACATTTCGTTTTACAAAATCATAGGAGAGTAAACACTGCTCAAGATACAGATAGATGAACTAACAATACGTAACTGGGCCAGTCACGTAGGCACGACTTCTCATGGGACTCAACGCAATTCTCCCAGAGAAGGCATTGTTGATATTAACGTCCGAATAAACATTGCTGACCTCAGGTGTTCACACACCGAAATGCAACGCCAATCTTTCCTGCCTAACCTCCTTGGTCTCTAGACTAGTTACTCGTTACATGCTTGACACTACAGAATGTATATTTACATTCTTTATTCAATGTAATCCTTACAAATGGCCCCTTTGGGTTTGTTCCATACGAATAAGGATTATATTCTGACTAATAATAATAATAATAATAATAATAATAATAATAATAATAATAATAATAATAATAATAATAATAACAACATGGCACATTTTCCAAAACATAGGGATTACGTTAACAACAATAATTATCGACCTTATCCTAACTTTCTGTATGAGAATTAAGGATTATAAATACATAAGAATTCTATTCCACATTTCTGAGAGAGAGAGAGAGAGAGAGAGAGAGAGAGAGAGAGAGAGAGAGAGAGAGAGAGAGAGAGAGAGTCAAAACTTTTTATATTAGGTGAGGAATTATATCATAAATGGTTCTGATGAATGTTCAAGATCTATAAAGCAAGGACCACTTAATAGTGTCTATACTACTAATGCCTTTACTACTAATACCATTACTACTATCATTACAGTAAATAATAATAATAATAATAATAATAATAATAATAATAATAATAATAATAATAATAATAATAATAATAATAATGCCGGGTACCAACTCAAGAAAAGAGGCAACAGAATTAACCATCTGATGTTCATGGACGACATCAAGCTGTATGGTAAGAGCATCAAGGAAATAGATACCCTAATCCAGACTGTAAGGATTGTATCTGGGGACATCAGGATGGAGTTCGGAATAGAAAAATGCGCCTTAGTCAACATACAAAAAGGCCAAGTAACAAGAACTGAAGGGATAAAGCTACCAGATGGGAGCAACATCAAACACATAGATGAGACAGGATACAAATACCTGGGAATAATGGAAGGAGGGGATATAAAACACCAAGAGATGAAGGACACGATCAGGAAAGAATATATGCGGAGACTCAAGGCGATACTTAAGTCAAAACTCAATGGCGGAAATATGATAAAAGCCATAAACACATGGGCAGTGCCAGTAATCAGATACAGCGCAGGAATAGTGGAATGGACGAAGGCAGAACTCCGCAGCATAGATCAGAAAACCAGGAAACATATGACAATACACAAAGCACTACACCCAAGAGCAAATACGGACAGACTATACATAACACGAAAGGAAGGAGGGAGAGGACTACTAAGTATAGAGGACTGCGTCAACATCGAAAATAGAGCACTGGGGCAATATCTGAAAACCAGTGAAGACGAGTGGCTCAAGAGTGCATGGGAAGAAGGACTAATAAAAGTAGACGAAGACCCAGAAATATACAGAGACAGAAGAAAGACAGGCAGAACAGAGGACTGGCACAACAAACCAATGCACGGACAATACATGAGACAGACTAAAGAACTAGCCAGCGATGACAATTGGCAATGGCTACAGAGGGGAGAGCTAAAGAAGGAAACTGAAGGAATGATAACAGCGGCACAAGATCAGGCCCTAAGAACCAGATATGTTCAAAGTACGATAGACGGAAATAACATCTCTCCCATATGTAGGAAGTGCAATACGAAAAATGAAACCATAAACCACATAGCAAGTGAATGCCCGGCACTTGCACAGAACTAGTACAAAAAGAGGCATGATTCAGTGGCAAAAGCCCTCCACTGGAGCCTGTGCAAGAAACATCAGCTACCTTGCAGTAATAAGTGGTACGAGCACCAACCTCAAGGAGTGATAGAAAACGATCAAGCAAAGATCCTCTGGGACTATGGTATCAGAACGAATAGGGTGATACGTGCAAACAGACCAGACGTGACGTTGATTGACAAAGTCAAGAAGAAAGTATCACTCATTGATGTCGCAATACCATGGGGCACCAGAGTTGAAGAGAAAGAGAGGGAAAAAATGGATAAATATCAAGATCTGAAAATAGAAATAAGAAGGATATGGGATATGCCAGTGGAAATCGTACCCATAATCATAGGAGCACTAGGTACGATCCCAAGATCCCTGAAAAGGAATCTAGAAAAACTAGAGGCTGAAGTAGCTCCAGGACTCATACAGAAGAGTGTGATCCTAGAAACGGCACACATAGTAAGAAAAGTGATGGACTCCTAAGGAGGCAGGATGCAACCCGGAACCCCACACTATAAATACCACCCAGTCGAATTGGAGGATTGTGATAGTGCAAAAAAAAAAAAAAATAATAATAAAATAATAATAGTAATAATAAGAAGAAGAATAATAATAAGTAAAGAAAGAAATGAGAAATCTTAGAATAAGACTTTGACCTCCGAGTGGAAAGATATTATACACGAGAGAGAGAGAGAGAGAGAGAGAGAGAGAGAGAGAGAGAGAGAGAGAGAAACTCCAATACTTTCCGAAGTGTGAAAGAAAAAACTTGGAGAGTGAGTTCAGGAACGTAAAATGGCCAGATAATGAGGAAATGTACCCAGCCAAACCATCAAGGAGGAGATGGACACCTCAGCTGTTGGAGATGGATAGAGGAACCTTCTTTCCCCCTAACTGAGAAGTTATAAAATGTCTTCCTGTTTCACCAGATAAATGAGAGGTTACCGCCATGATTCTTCCGGTCAATCTTAGGAGGATCTCCCCCTCTCTCTCTCTCTCTCTCTCTCTCTCTCTCTCTCTCTCTCTCTCACACACACACACATACACAGTGTTCTTGTTTCACGAAATAAATGCGAAGTTACCGTCTTGAATCTTACGGTCAACCTTGGTCGAATCTCTCTCTCTCTCTCTCTCTCTCTCTCTCTCTCTGACACACGTACATGCACGCACACGAACAAACACACACACACACACACACACACACACACGCCATTTCGTTATGGCCATGAAAGCTAATGAACTTTATCCGATTTACTTGGGAAACGATATGTTCTTGAATATAGTTACTTAGGAGCAAAGCGCATTTATGTTTATCTCGTCTGCTTCTGTAATGATTTTGTTATTCACGAAGTTAATATAACAACCGAAATCTGGATTGAAATAAAAAGGTAAAAAGGTGATAGATAGTCACTAAAATACTCAACAATATTCCCAACTGTTAATTATAACAATGAATCGATTTAGAATAATCATACGAACCGCCTCCCATAAGATGTGGTGCGATTGGGACTTCAGAAGTTCTATAGAAAATGCAATGCATTACTTCTACACTTATACTATTATTCTTGTATTTAATATATTTTTTAAATCTAGTTATCTATTTATTCATTTATTTTCTTATAAGTGGGATCTCACCTTTCTGTATATCACTTTACTTCCTTTTAATTATTTCTTCCTTGGAATCTTGTATTTCATGTCAATGGACTCCTATGGTGGGCTTGTCCCATATGGACAGGTTTCATCTACTGAATAATAATAATAGGGTTAGGTCGTCAATCGACTGGTTAAGCAACATTGGGGCTGGTCAGTCGTTGGATTGGTGACCGCTCTCCTCGGCGTTGATTCCTTGGGAAAGGATCTTTACCATAATTTCCTCAGTCTACTCAGCTGTAAATGAGTACCTATCCCTGATGGGGTAGGGTCCAGCTATGGGTTAAATAGCAAAACTCAGCAATGATGTTAAGAAATGAAGCAATAAACGGCAACGACGTAAATGGAACCTCTGGCAACAGAGGAGCTTCGTCCGGCAGCCAGGTATTCAACCCAATTGAAGGGGAAGACGGTCAGGTACTTGGAGGTCGTCATCCAGCAACTGACCACCACAATGACAGTAACCAACAGCCTGAGATTGGAGCTACAGAAGCAAACCAAAGGAAGAAATGGACAAGAGAAGAAAATAAGGAAATATGGAGATGCTACATCAGAAGCAACCCGACGGAGAGAGGATATAGAAGAAGGTTGGCCAACATCTGGAATGAAAGGAATAACACCCCCCAAACAGAGCAGAGGCTGGCAGACCAAGTAAGGAACATAAAGAAAAAGAACTGGCTCTCCCCAACAGAAAGAGAAGAACTGGAAAGGGAAATGTCACACGACAACGAATTACACGAAGACGAACTGAAAGACGATGCCACAGAAGACGACAGGGATGATGAGGTATCAAACAACGACACACGAAGAAACACCGACGAAGTAACAGAGAGGACGGAATGGGTAGAAAAGATTAGACAATGGATACAGAGAGAACAAAGATCCCCTCCATGAAATCCTACAACACCAAGAAATTAAGGGAGAAAACAATTGAGGTCAATGAAATAATGGGCATAATACACACCACCAGTATCACAGAAACAAATAACTTGGCATATGCAGGAGCAAGATTAGTAGCAGAACTGATGGGGATACGAACACCAGCACAACCAACCCAACAGAAACCAAAACAGCAACCTCCTTGGAAAAGGCGTCTGGAAAAGCAAATCATGGTGGTGAGATCTGACTTGAGTAAACTGAAAGAGATGGCAGAAAAAAGGCTAAGAAGCAAGTTAACAAGTGAGGAACTCAACGAGAAATACAAAGTACAAGAGAAGGGACTAAACAACACAATAAAAGATGTAAAACAGAGGCTTAAGGCCAAAGCACATACGATCCAACGGTACATGAACAGGAATAAGGGATACCAACAGAACAAACTATTCGGAATTAACCAGCAAAGACTATACAGCCAACTAAGAGGGGAAGACCACCACCAAGAAATTCCTGAAGCCGAACCAAGTAAGAGACTCTGGGAAAACATATGGAGCAATCCGGTATCACACAACAAACATGCAACATGGCTCCAGGAAGTCAAGGAAGAAGAAACAGGGAGAATAAAACAAAGATTCACAGAGATCACGACAGACACAGTCAGACACCAACTAAAGAAAATGCCAAACTGGAAAGCCCCAGGTCCCGATGAAGTCCATGGATACTGGCTCAAAAACTTCAAGACCCTACACCCACGAATAGCAGAACAACTCCAGCATTGTATCTCAAATCACCATGCACCCAAATGGATGACCACAGGAAGGACATCCTTAGTACAAAAAGACAAGAGTTAGGGAAATATAGCCAGTAACTACAGGCCTATCACCTGCCTACCAATAATGTGGAAGTTACTAACAGGTATCATCAGTGAAAGGCTATACAACTACCTAGAGGAGACAAACACCATCCCCCACCAACAGAAAGGCTGCAGAAGGAAGTGTAGGGGCACAAAAGACCAGCTCATGATAGACAAAATGGTAATGAAGAACAGTAGGAGTTGAAAAACCAACCTAAGCATGGCATGGATAGACTATAAGAAAGCCTTCGACATGACACCACACACATGGCTAATAGAATGCCTGAAAATATATGGGGCAGAGGAAAACACCATCAGCGTCCGCAAAAATACAATGCACAACTGGAATACAATACTTACAAGCTCTGGAATAAGACTAGCAGATGTTAATATCAGGAGAGGGATCTTCAAGGGAGACTCACTGTCGCCACTACTCTTCGTAGTAGCCATGATTCCCATGACAAAAGTACTACACAAGATGGATGCCGGGTACCAACTCAAGAAAAGAGGCAACAGAATTAACCATCTGATGTTCATGGACGACATGAAGCTGTATGGTAAGAGCATCAAGGAAATAAATACCCTAATCCAGACTGTAAGGATTGTATCTGGGGACATCAGGATGGAGTTTGGAATAGAAATTGCTCCTTAGTCAACATACAAAAGGGCAAAGTAACAAGAACTGAAGGGATAAAGCTACCAGATGGGAGCAACATCAAACACATAGATGAGACTGGATACAAATACCTGGGAATAATGGAAGGAGGGGAAATAAAACACCAAGAGATGAAGGACACGATCAGGAAAGAATATATGCAGAGACTCAAGGCGATACTCAAGTCAAAACTCAATGCCGGAAATATGATAAAAGCCATAAACACATAGGCAGTGCCAGTAATCAGATACAGCGCAATAATAGTGTAATGGACGAAGGCAGAACTCCGCAGCATAGATCAGAAAACCAGGAAACATATGACAATACACAAAGCACTACAACCAAGAGCAAATATGGACAGACTATAAACAACATGAAAGGAAGGGGGAGAGGACTACTAAGTATAGAGGACTGCGTCAACATCGACAACATAGCACTGGGGCAATATCTGAAAACCAGTGAAGACGAGTGGCTAAAGAGTGCATGGGAAGAAGGACTAATAAAAGTAGACAAAGACCCAGTAATATACAGACAGGAGAATGACAAGCAGAACAGAGGACTGGCACAACAAATCAATGCACGGACAATACATGAGACAGACTAAAGAACTAGCCAGCGATGACACGTGTTAATGGCTACAGAGGGGAGAGCTAAAGAAGGAAACTGAAGGAATGATAACAGCGGCACAAGATCAGGCCCTAAGAACCAGATATGTTCAAAGAACGATAGACGGAAATAACATCTCTCCCATATGTAGGAAGTACAATACGAAAAATGAAACCATAAACCACATAGCAAGCGAATGTCCGGCACTTGCACAGAACCAGTACAAAAAGAGGCGTGATTCAGTGGCAAAAGTCCTCCACTGGAGCCTGTGCAAGAAATATCAGCTACCTTGCAGTAATAAGTGGTACGAGCACCAACCTCAAGGAGTGATAGAAAACGATCAAGCAAAGATCCTCTGGGACTATGGTATCAGAACAGATAGGGTGATACGTGCAAATAGACCAGACGTGACGTTGATTGACAAAGTCAAGAAGAAAGTATCACTCATTGATGTCGCAATACCATGGGACACCAGAGAAAGAGAGGGAAAAAAATGGATAAATATTAAGATCTGAAAATAGAAATAAGAATGATATGGGATATGCCAGTGGAAATCGTACCCATAATCATAGGAACACTAGGCACGATCCCAAGATCCCTGAAAAGGAATCTAGAAAACCTGGAGGCTGAAGTAGCTCCAGGACTCATGCAGAAGAGTGTGATCCTAGAAACGGCGCACATAGTAAGAAAAGTGATGGACTCCTAAGGAGGCAGGATGCAACCCGGAACCCCACGCTATAAATACCACCCACTCGAATTGGAGGACTGTGATAGAGCAAAAAAAAAAAAAAAATAATAATAATAATAATCATAATACTATAGCTGTTTCAACGGCATTTAATTTTTATAGAATCTTCTCAATTCTTCTTATTATCTTTTTCTCGTCAGCATGTAGTTGGTGTATTAGGTTTCTTGAGGACATGTAAAGATTTCATTTGTCTTATGTTTATTCCTCTAAAGTGTCGACAGCGCACAGGCAGTCATCTATGAGAGTATACAGTAACGTAAATTAGGATACGTTTTACAAGTATTTATAGTAGGCAAGGTCGTGTACAATCGATGGGCGGGTCGGTGAGCAGGGATTTTAATTGGTCGTTGGATGGTAACGAAATCTATCCCTGAGGCATTGAGATCTTCTTGGTCTGGTCAGGGTTATTAGCGTGGGTTGGGTGTTTGTTTGGGTACCCACCTCTTGGGCATTAAAATCCCTGCTCACCGACCCGCCCACCGATTGTACACGACCTTGCCTGCTATAAGTACTTGTAAAACTTATCTTAATTAACTTTACTGTATACTCTCATAGATGACTGCCTGTGCGTTGTCGACACGTTAGAGGAATACACCTACGACTAATGAAATCTTTACATGTCCTTAGGAAACTTAATACACCAGCTACATGCTACATGAAAAGATTCTATATGAATTAAATGCCGTTGAAACAGCTATAGTATTCAATGCTATGGCCCTTAGAGAAGGCCTCCCTCCTCCTCCTCCTCCTAATAATAATAATAATAATAATAATAATAATAATAATAACTGATTCGTAGTCTCCTTTCAGTGAAAATCTTAGCAATTCTGATAAACTCGTATGGGAAAGCTGCATAATAATAATAATAATAATAATAATAATAATAATAATAATAATAATAATAATAATAATAATAATAATAATTCATGATTCAGTGGCAAAAGCCCTCCACTGGAGCCTGTGCAAGAAACATCAGCTACCTTGCAGTAATAAGTGGTACGAGCACTAACCTGAGGGAGTGATAAAAAACGGTCAGGCAAAGATCCTCTGGGACTATGGTATCAGAACAGATAGGGTGATACGTGCAAATAGACCAGACGTGACGTTGATTGACAAAATTAAGAAAAAAGTATCACTCATTGATGTCGCAATACCATGGGTCACCAGAGTTGAAGAGAAAGAGAAGGAAAAAATGGATAAGTATCAAGATCTGAAAATAGAAATAAGAAGGATATGGGATATGCCAGGGGAAATTGTACCCATATCATAGGAACACTAGGCCACGATCCCAAGATCCCTGAAAAGGAATCTAGAAAACTAGAGGCTTTGAAGTAGCTCCAGGACTCATGCAGAAGAGTGTGATCTAGAACGGCACATAGTAAGAAAAGTGATGGACTCCTAAGGAGGCAGGATGCAACTCGGAACCCCACACTATAAATACCACCCAGTCGAATTGGAGGACTGTGATAGAGCAAAAAAAAAAAAAAAAAAAAAAACAATAATAATAATCATAATAAGAAGCTTTTTTAATTGGTAAACTAATCAATTACATGGAATACATCTGCAAAATCTCATTCCTTTACCTCACGTCTATGCCTACCAACCTAAAGTCAGTTATGGGCCTAATTTCTTATTAACTCCTCTCGGCCGGTTCTATAGATGACTACCTGAATTTTTTTTTCACGTGATGCAAAGGAAAGTTAATGTAACTGCCAGTCAAATGCGAAAACTCATCATTTTTTGAGAAGGACTGAACTCTCATCTAATATATGTCACGAATCACTTATAGACAGAGTTGTGGGTCACACGTATCTATACCAGGTGCAGAAATGATTGGGAATATAACCTTTTCTAGCGTGGCAGAAAGCGTAAATAAACTATTTTGAATATGCGTTCATCCCACTTATTTCTACAGGGAAGACCACTTCACCTTCGTAAAACTATAATATTTCATGTCTTTTTTTCCTAATTCATTTGCAGAATATGGAGTGATTATTTGCTTTTGTGTTTTTCTAATGACCATCAGAAATGCACGAACCAGTGCCAATCCACCCTTGTTAAAATAGTTAAAAAATTACGCGAAAGAAATGGGCAATTTTTTTTCTTCTTGATCGCAACTTATAGGATCTCCCCATCACAGGAGAAACACTTCATTGCATTTAAAAGATCTTCAGAAGACTCTTAAAGACTTAAAGATTCTAAAAAGAGTCATTATCACGTCAGATATGCAGCCCTCTTGTCTCTCGAACACACACAGAGAGAGAGAGAGAGAGAGAGAGAGAGAGAGAGAGAGAGAGAGAGAGAGAGAGAGGGATTCTTTTGAATTCGGTATAAAGAACAATATTCTCTCTTTGGAAAATAACCCTGAGAGTCGAAGTAACTTAATTAAGGAAGGGTAACTAGTTCTCATTATTTGGAAGTCCCGACAAAGTAGTCAGGGGAATCAGAAGCATTTTTGTCTGATATTAGCCACTGCCCGGCTTTGGTGGAAGTCTTGGAAAGTTTTATATGCTGTGGATATTGCAAAGAATTACGTGGATGCTTTTAATTCCATATATGTATGTATGTATGTATGTATGTATGTATGCATGTATGTATGTATGTATGTATGTAAATTATATGCATATAATATATATATATATATATATATATATATATATATATATATATATATATATATATATATATATAATATCTATATAGTCGTAAAGCTGGAGGAAGGAATGAAAGGAGTTGACCGAGCGCTTTCGTGTATTTTTCACACCTCTTCAGGGTCAAGTGATACAAAAATTATTCGTTACAAAGGAAGTATCCTTGATTAGTACTTACCAAGGATACTTCCTAAAGGTATCCTATGGGTCAGGTACGTTGATGATATATTTTGTGCTTGGCCTGTTGATAAAAATGAAGAGAGCTTCTTAACAGCATTAAATACCCTAGTACCTTCTATAAATTTTACCTTGGAAACTGAAGTAGATAACAAGTTGGCGTTTTTAGATGTTTTAATTGTGAGGAATGATAGATATTTTAAATTTTCTGTGTACAGGAAGTCTACAAATGTAGATTCCTACATACATTTTATTCTAACCATCATCCGAGAACGAGATGATGGTATTTTTCGTCTATTTTTTTAAGGGCACTGCGGGTCAGTTGCCCTGACTTCCTCGAAGCTGAGCTTCAGAAGGTCCGAGACATTGCAACAAACCTTAGATACCCTTGTGATTTTATTGACAGGGCTTTTTGTAAAGCAAGAAAAACATTTTATGAAGTTAGTCGTAAGAGTGATTTTAATATGAAAACCCTCCTTGTTTTACCATACCGTAACCAGTTTATGGCCATCCCTGGGCTGTTGAGACCATTTAATGTTAATGTCATTTTTGAGAACTATGTACTTAAGAATTTGTTAATCAGGAATTCCCCTCTACAGAAGAGTGGCTGCATATATGAGATCCCTTGCAATCAGTGCAAGAAAATGTACGTGGGACAAAGTGGAAAAGATCTCGAAACAAGATTAAAACAGCATAAATATAATGTTAGAACAGGGAATAATGCAAGCAGTTTGTTTCAACATATGAATGAATGCAACCACACTATGAATTGGAAAGAAGCAAAAGAGATCATGTTCTGTAAAGACATCATAAAACGAAATATTGTTGAATCATGTATAATAAAGAAAAATCGCGTAGATTTGATCAACAGCAGCCCCGGGATGTACAAACTGGATGAACTACTTGTAAATAACATTTTTAGACAATTAGTTTTTAAATAGTAGTACGATAGTTTTTATGTTTATGTATTGCTGCCACAGAGGTGGCAGCAATACATAAACATAAAAATACATAAAACATGCGATACATGAGATATCGCATGTTTTAGCGATAGTTTCGTCTATATATATATATATATAATATATATATATATATATATATATATATATATATATATATATATATATATTTATTTATTTATTTTTCATTTATATTTATATATATATTTATATATATATATATATATATATATATATATATATATATATATATATATATATATATATATATGCGTTTGCATATTCCAAGAAAAGGTCGCAATATGCAAACGCATCACACACTAATATATTTACATTGAGAAAGAGAATAATAATGATTGCATTTTCTCGATACCTTGGTCATACGAGAGAATGATGGTTTCAGAACGGGAATTTTTCGTAAGGCCACATTTACAGGTTTTGGGGCAAAATTTTTAATTTTAAGCTTAATTCATTATCAACCCTAATTCACAGAGCTATAGCCTTGACTTCAAACTAAACTGGAGCTGGTTTCATAATGAAATTAATTTCTTGCAGGAATTCTTTAGGACCAATTGTTACCCAACTGCCCTGTTCTCTAGTTATGTCAGAAAGGCCCAACAGAAAATCTTCCAGCCACCAGCTCCAGGCACTAGCTTCTAAAGTTAAAATATTATGTTAGCTTTCCATACACTTATGATATCTCATTTATACCGCATTTGAGGAAGATAATGAGCAAACATTTCCCAGCAGTTGATGTGAAATTCATCATAAGGAATCCAAAAAACATAGGCGGATTCTTTCGACACAAAGAAAAATTGCCTACTTTGATGCTGTCTGGCCTAGTTTACTTGTATACTTGCTGTTCGTGCAACGAACAGACTTACGTGGGAAGCACTCGCCGACTACTTAAAGTACGATGTGACTCACACATTGGCATTAGTTACCGCACAGGGATGAAGCTTTCTAGTCCAGAGCTTTCAAACATAAGAAACCCTGCACAAATATGCAAATGCAGAATCAACTACGATGATTTTAAGATAATTTTATCCAGCCCTAATGAAAACCAACTCCCTATACTCGAATCCTTGGCCATTAAGCACCTCGTTCCAACATTGAATAGCAACACTACAGTAGTTCCATTATACATTGCTTAAACCGCCCACTCTTATCTTCTTTCCTTGGTTATTTCGACTCCTCCTCGCTCTGGCAGGCCCTCAGCAACCGAACCTCGGGTTGTAAGGTTTGTTTTATATATTTTAATTATTTTTTACAATTTTCACTCAGTGTTTAATACATTGTGTTTTTAGTTATTTGATTTCTATTTTAAAATGTTTTATATACGTATATTTTTTTTTCGTGCTTATTCGTATGTAACAATTTATGTTAATCTTGCTGGACAAGTTTGTAATTTATGTATTTTTGATTTTTATAGCCTTGAAAATGAGACCATAGTCTTGAAATGTTGGCAACAATAAAGCAACCCAATGTATTGAGCTGTTTTGCCTTCTCAACTGCTACATGATGGGGACTAGCCTCGACCTCTTATTGGATGATATATATATATATATATATATTATATATATATATATATATATATATATATATATATATGTGTGTGTGTGTGTGTGTGTGTGTGTGTGTGTGTGTATATATATATTGTTGCCGTTCAAGTACAAAGAAATTATGCATGGACTTGTATCTGAGTATGAAATTTACCGTTGGGTGGCATCCGAAATAAAAGAATAAATATTTTGGATAAAAATTCCGAAGAAAAGAATGACATACTAATTCCTTCAGGTCAATAAGACAGAGATGTAACCTGCCATATTTCACGAGTTAGAGAAATAAGCATTTCCCTAAAGGTTTCTTGTGGAGTAACTATATATCGATGCCTCGTGAATGTGACGTGATACGATGCTGATTTGATTATTAACTGATGATACTCTATCGCAGGAGGAGATAGTGATTTAATAGTAGGAGTATTATTCAGGCGATTTTCCGTTTGTGTGTGATCTTAGGATGGCCAAGTTTGGTTCATAATGTGTTTTATGAAGTTAAATGGTCGAAATTTTACATTTTTATATCTGTTTACGTCAGGATATATATATTTAACTTCATAAAACACATTCTAAACCCAACTTGGTCGTCCTAAGGTCATAGACAGACAGAAAATAGCTTGAACGATACTTCTATCATTAAATCACTAGATACTATAAATGTATATATATACATATATACATATGTATATAAATATACATCTATATATAAAAACAAAAACAAAAATACATATATTTTTGCAAATCGCTTCCGCCGTGACCCAGAAACGCCAAGAAATGAAGATATTGCTGCTGGTCAGACGAATTCTTTACAAGCCACTGTCTCCCCGTTTTACGCCCCAGAAGAGTCAGTGCTGCACAGAACAAGACCCCAACATGCGGCCAGGAGACAGTAATAACAAAGAAGCTCCAGATTCTCTCTCTCTCTCTCTCTCTCTCTCTCTCTCTCTCTCTCTCTCTCTCTCTCTCTCTCTCTCTTTGTGTATGTTGAAGCGGTTATCATTTTGGAATGGTTCTTATATCACCTTTCGTAAGTTTTCAAAATAATTCGTTTTTTTATGTAGAAAGTCTGTCTGTCTGTCTGTCTGTCTGTCTGTCCTGTCTGTCTGTCTGTCTGTCTCTCTCTCTCTCTCTCTCTCTCTCTCTCTCTCATCACTTATATTTTGTGGAATGGAGCTATCATTACCTTATTTAGGTTATCTAAGTTATTTCTTTCTATAAACCTCTCTCTCTCTCTCTCTCTCTCTCTCTCTCTCTCTCTGATGCATATGTCACTTTTAAAACTTAATAATAATAATAATAATAATAATAATAATAATAATAATAATGATGATGATGATAATAATAATAGTAGTAGCAGTAGCAAGCCTCATATATATATATATATATATATATATATATATATATATATATATATATATATATATATATATATATATATATATATTATCATGTATTAACGTAATTGGCATTGCTTTTGCTTTTTATCTCAGCCTTGTTACTGCTTTTTGTTATATTTTGTTGTATATAAAATTAGCGTAAGGAAATTAGTTTTTTAAGGTTTTAGTTTTAAGCTTTACTTTGGTCTCGGCTGAGCGTCAAGCGAACTGCTTGTTAAACCTCCTCCCCGCTTGTTAAATGTTTGTGAGCATCTTATTAATGCTAGTTTTTTTTGTTTTGTTTATCTTTTGAGCGGTTGGTGAAAAGGACACCAGTGAGGATATTGGAGGGGCGCGACTTTTTCCCGACAACAGTTCGGGCTCGCTATTCTCCCCGCATGGTTGTGCAGCTGGCTTATTTTTCTGAATCGCCCTTCGAAGGATTTGTCGTCATCAGTATTGAAGGCGCAGGGGCATTTCTGCCATCTGCGGTGACTTACCCCCTTACTGTGTGTACTTTCCTGCGGGCTCTGATATCGGCGCTGGATCCCGACAGAGTGGACGTGGGAGGGACATCACTGTGTTTGCCTACGACGTCCTTCTGAGCTGCAGCGGTGGGGGCATTGAGGCCCGTGAAGGTGCAAGTAGGGCGGTTGCTACAGTAGGGAATTTCCCTTGTGTTTTTGGTCGGGAGCACGACAGACTCCTTCCCCATGGTATTGGTGACCTGTGTAGCTGCACGCCCTTCAGATAGCTGAGTATTGGCCTGGTACGTGGCATTGTCCCAGAGAGTGTAAGAGATCACGGCTCCCCTTTATTTCGGCTTACGGCAAGGCAAACTGTTTATCCTGAATCATTTGGGAATCATTCATCCCTTATTCAGTGTGAGAAGCTCTTTGCGTACATTTTTATATTTATATATATATATGCCAATCAGTGTATATCTTGCCACGAGTGATGAGGCTGTAGTTTTCATTATTTCTTGTGTATTATCTATGAAGATGTTTGATACTTTTATATTAAGGTTTAGTTTATAATTGTAGGTAGGAGAATTAAGTTTTCCCCCTGTTGGTCTCTTACTTCTTTCCTCTCTGCTTAGTGATAGGTATTGGTTTATATTTATGTTGGTGTTGGGCCCATTTTACTAATTTATTTAGTTTATCTCTTAATTTTTTTTCTGTCTAGGGTTTAGTATAGTGATTAGGAACTCCTACGGGAGTAGTAAGGTAACTAAGTTGTGTCCGGTATAGTCACAAGGCTGACTTTATTATTCTTTTACTTTGATTGTTAATAAATATTGTGAGTTTTTCCTGTGTGTTTTTGTCTCCGCTGACTGAATTTATCTGGATACTTGGTAAGATCACTGTCCTCTCTATTCTTGTGCAAAAGAACTTGCACCCCGGCCCAACAACGGGTCATAACATATTGGCGACCGTGGACAGGACAGAGAGCTCGGGGTATCCGGTATTTTGGTCGGTGGTAGCGACACTCAGGTGGACGCTTCAGTATTTGTTACTGTTTTGGACTGTTGCCTTCCCCCTGAATTATTTGTGTTGAAAAATGGCAGAGTTTATTTTTGACCCAGCTGAGTTTTTGGGGTCGGCTGATTGCCTTAAGCACTTACCAGTGTTGAACAAAAAACATTTAATTGAGTGTGCTAAGTGGTTGGGAGTTCCGCTGAAGTCAGTGGACACTAAGAAGGAAATATTGGTGGCGGTTAGGGATAAGGTCAACCAGGACTTGGCAGAGGCTGAGCATTTAGTTAGTGATAGGGAGAGTGATATGGATAGTATTGGTGAAGGTAGTATAAATGATTTGGAAGAGGATAGTGTGAGTGTGAGAGCTGGCCTAACCCTGTTCGAGGATCCTCCTCGTACAGGTACCATTTTATAAGGGTCCTGCAAATTTAATTAAAAATGTATCAAATAATCCATTCTTGCCCCCTCTAATTCGGTGCCAGTTGAACCCCTGGCCCCTGTTAATGCTTTGGGTGACTCCAAGGAGGAGGGGGAAATAACAGGATAAATAATAACGGAAACAGAGGATCAGGCCGTAGAGGAACATGTTTCTGGTGTAATAAGCCAGGGCATTTCCAAAGCCAGTGTAATGCTCGTAGGCGGTACCTAGAGCGTAATAATCAAAGTCCTGTAGCATTAGTTAATGATAGGTCAATGTTAGAAGTAGTAGTTCTGTAGACAGATCTGTAGTAGATAGTGGTAGTTTAGGAAATAGTAGTAAGTCTGATGCTCCTAATCCTCAATTGTGACTTAAGTATGACAAATATGTATGGCCTGGAAAATTGATTTTTGACTCTTGTGTTGTCCAGGTGAAGTTTTTTAGGGACACCGGTTCTGCCCGGTCGTTGGTCATGAAGAGGTCTTTGAACGGTTCTGAGAAGTATACTGGAAATTTTGTATTATTGGGAGGTTTCCCAGACTCGATTGTGTCGGCTCCTTTGGTTAATGTCCGTATGTCTTTTCCAGGGTATGATCGCATCACTGAGTTGGCTGTGGTGGATAGTCTACCTATCCCAGGTATGATGGTATCCTGGGAAAGAAATGTATGCTGGATAGTGAAGGACGGAAGATTTTCCCGATATTATCTGTAAAGGCTAGTCCCGTGGCTGTAATTACTCGGTCCGCAGCAAAGCTGTTAGTTTACTTGATGTGGATAACGATGATGACTTAATGTTAAGTAGTTTAGAGTTAGATGTAGTAAGGCCCGGGTCAGTAGAGAGTAGTGGTAATGCTACTGTAGTTAATGATATGAAACTTGATTGGAACAGAGCTGCTTTTATTAAAGCTCAAAAAGATGAGTTTAATTTTGACTTGGGCGATGTTTGAGGATCTGACTAAACCTAGGTTGGAGTTGTAAGTGGGTTTATTATATAGGTTTAGTCGTCCCGCATCTGATAATTTGAATAAAACTGGTAGAGTGGAACAGATTGTGGTACCTTCTCAATTCAGAAATTCTATTTTGGAATTAGCTCATACCAATTTTTTTTCAGGTCATTTGGGTGTGTTAAAAACTTTCCACAGCTTGGTTAGGTATTTTTGGTGGCCTGGAATTAAATTGAGTGTGAAGCAGTTTATCAGAGAATGTGAAACTTGTCAGGTTATGGGTAAACCTAATCAGGGGATCCCTAAAGCCCCGTTGCATCCCATACCTGCCATAGGTGAACCATTTTCTGAGTTAGTAATTGATGTTGTAGGTCCCTTACCTAAGACTAAAACAGGTTTCGTATATTTATTAACTATCATGGATAGAGCCTCTCGTTTTCCTGAAGCTATACCTATGAGGCGTATTACTTCCAAAGTTGTTTTCGAAAACTTATTGATTTCTTTCCAGTATGGTCTCCCTCGTGTAATTCAGACCGACTGCGGGACGAATTTCACGAGTAAGGTATTTAGGGGTAAGTGTTGCTGAACTGGCCATTCAGCACCATTACCAGCGTACCTTATCACCCAGAGAGTCAAGGTGTGGTGGAAAGATTTCACCAAACCCTCAAGTCTGTCCTGAAGAAACATTGTTATGATAATGGTAGTGATTGGGACAAAGCCCTCCCTTTTTGCCCTCTTTGCTATCAGGAGCCACCCTAACTCTTCTACTGGAGTAGCTCCTTTTGAGTTGGTATTTGGGCACAAGGTTCGCGGTCCATTGGAAATTGTTTTTGAAATGCTCGAATCAAACCGGAAGGGTGAAATAAAAGTTGGAAGGTTTGTGGAAGACTTGAAGGGCAAAATGATTAGTGCTTGGAAGTTTGCCAGGGAAAATTTGGAACGATACAGTTGGTAAGGGAAAGGTTAATTTTACAAAAAAGTAAAGGTACGTCATTTGAAACCTGGGGAGCTAGTGTGGTGTTGAAAGGTATGGACCCAGATAGGTAGTTCATTTGAACCTGGGGACTAGTGGGTGTTGAGTATACCCCGAAGTTTTTCTAGAACCAAGATATAAGGGCCCTTGGAAGGTTCTGAGGAAACTGTCAGAGTTTAACTATGAAATTGAGGCCCCCGGTTCAAGCCGTAAGTGTAGAGTATTTCACATTAACAGGCTGAAACCTTATCATGGTAAGCAAGGTGATCCATTAGCGATCGTGTACGAGCCTGTGTCTGTGGTAGTGGATGTGCCTCCAGAGGACTCAGATGAGTTAGGGTGTCAGGTTCCTTCAGATGCATTGGGTGAAAATATGCAAAATTTGGAAATGTTGCAAAGTAGTTTAGATCATTTAGATGTTGACAAACGGAAGGATGTGCTTAATTTAATTTATTCCTTTTCAGATCTTTTTCAGGATGCTCCAGGTAGAACAAATATTTTAAATCATGACGTTGATGTAGGTGGTGCTTCCCCTGTGAAGCAAAGTCCTTACCGGCTGAATCCAGTAAAATTGGATTTGGTCAGTAAGGAGATAGAGTACATGTTGAAGCATGACCTTATTCAACCATCTGTGAGTCCCTGGAGTTCTCCTATCGTATTAGTAAAAAAAGCAGACGGTAAGTTCCGCATGTGCGTGGACTACCGTAAAGTGAACAAAAATACTAAAAATGATTCGTTTCCACTCCCTCGTATTGATGATTGTTTGGATCGGATTGGTTCTGCCAAATTTTTAAAAAAAAATTTATTACTAAGCTGGATCGTTTGAAAGGTTATTGGCAGGTTCCATTATCCGATCGAGCTCGTGAAATATCAGCATTTGTCACTCCATTTGGCCTATACGAGTGTAAGGTTATGCCATTTTGGAATGAAAAATGCAGCTTGTACTTTTCAGAGGCTCATGAATAGGGTAATTTGTGGTTTGGAAGGAACGGAAATTTATATCGATGACTTGGTAGTATATAGTAATGACTGGGATACCCCACATGCTAAGGTTACGTAAGGTTTTTGAAGCCCTTAGGTCTGCAGGACTTGTTGTTAATTTGGCTAAGTGCGAATTGGGCCAGGCAAGGTTTGTTATTTGGGTCACGAGGTTGGTTTGGGTCAGGTGGCTCCGAAACAAGCTAACCTCGAGGCTATTATTCATTTGAAAAGGCCAAGTAATGTTAGAGAGGTAAGAAGGGTGCTGGGCATGACGGGTTATTACCGCCGTTTCGTGCGTAATTTACTCAGATCTTGCTCAACCTCTTACTACTTTATTAGAAAAAGGGAAAAAGGTTCTTGTGGTCTGATCGGTGTGAAGAATCTTTAATAAACTTAAATCTGTGCTAATTACTAACCCTATTTTGACTTCCCCAGATTTTCAGAAACCTTTTATTATCGCGGTAGATGCCAGTGATGTCGGGATTGGAGGGGTCCTTTTCCAACGGAAGGAGGACGGTGTTCATCCGGTATCTTACTATAGTAAGAAGCTTCTGGCAGCGGAAAGGCGTTACTCCACCATTGAAAAGGAAGCTCTTTCTTTGGTCCGCGCTCTTAATCATTTCAAAACTTATGTGACGAATTTTTCTTTTCCGGTTGAGATTTGGACGGACCACAATCCTTTGGTTTTCATCGAGCGGATGAAGGGAGCCAACCAGAGGATTTTGCGTTGGGCCCTATTTCTGCAGGAATTCAACCTAATTATTAAACACGTAAAAGGGACAGACAATAAAATTCCTGACGCCCTTTCTAGAACTTAGTGTGCTTGCCTGATCCTTCTCATACGCTGCCCTGCTCGTTTCTCTAATTAGGTTGTATGGAAAAAATTACTTTTGAATGTAGTATAGTTTTAAGTAATATTTCAAGAGTTGTTTTGTAGATTTAGTAAGTTTCTGTAAGGTTTCTATGAGTGGTGTACACTCTTGGATGTTATAATGGTTCATGATTCCTAACAAATGATTGATTTGTCCCCGGTATACTAAGAATTTTGATTTGATTTATTTATATGACTCTTTGAACTATATTGTTGGTGTGCTATAGGTTAAGGTGTATGCCTGTGTGTGTCTAAGTTTATTTAGGTTAAGCTAGGTAAGATGGTTTCCTTAGATTTGAGGATTTGTGACTGTTATGATCCTGTTTAAATTATTGGTATTATGTTATGTCTGTCTTTTACCATGCTTTGACTTTGGGTTCAGAGTATGGTATTATCATTGAGCTTTAAAATAATGGTAAGCTATATAAAGCATTTGGTTTGTATTCTCTCGTGGTATATTCTATTATTGATATTTTAACACAATTTGGTTTCAGGTTTATTGTTCTATTTTGTATGTTTGCCTGTTATTGGTTGTCTTTATTGTTCTTTCCTTACAGGTTTGTTTATACCACAGTAGTAAAAAAAAAAAAAAATTATTTTTGCTGAAAAATTATTTTTTTTCTTCGGGGAGGAAGGTATCATGTATTAACGTAATTGGCATTGCTTTTGCTTTTTTATCTCAGCCTTGTTACTGCTTTTTGTTATATTTTGTTGTATATAAAATTAGCGTAAGGAAATTAGTTTTTAAGGTTTTAGTTTTAAGCTTTACTTTGGTCTCGGCTGAGCGTCAAGCGAACTGCTTGTTAAACCTCCTCCCCGCTTGTTAAATGTTTGTGAGCATCTTATTAATGCTAGTTTTTTTGTTTTGTTTATCTTTTGAGCGGTTGGTGAAAAGACACCAGTGAGGATATTGGAGGGGTGCGCGGACTTTTTCCCGACAACAGTTCGGGCTCGCTATTCTCCCGCATGGTTGTGCAGCTGGCTTATTTTTTCTGAATCGCCCTTCGAAGGATTTGTCGTCATCAGTATTGAAGGCGCAGGGGCATTTCTGCCATCTGCGGTGACTTACCCCCTTACTGTGTGTACTTTCCTGCGGGCTCTGATATCGGCGCTGGATCCCGACAGAGTGGACGTGGGAGGGACATCACTGTGTTTGCCTACGACGTCCTTCTGAGCTGCAGCGGTGGGGGCATTGAGGCCCGTGAAGGTGCAAGTAGGGCGGTTGCTACCAGGTAGGGAATTTCCCTTGTGTTTTTTGGTCGGGAGCACGACAGACTCCTTCCCCATGGTATTGGTGACCTGTGTAGCTGCACGCCCTTCAGATAGCTGAGTATTGGC
>NC_061100.1:31333289-31335789 GCF_015104395.2 Macrobrachium nipponense
TTTAGTTCGTGTAATACTCCTTTTTCCATCTGTTACAAAAGCGAGGGTTTCCTAATTTTTAGTTTGAAGTATGATAAAACAGGTTTTGAAAATAGATAATTATGCAACCGTGTGCACCATCCTGTAATTTACTAATGTTTGTCACAACCTGAAATTGACCCTGATTGTCAGAAAAAAGATATATAAGCTGTTGATAAGGTGTTTAGGGGTGTCTTCGTTATAATTTGCCTTGGTACTGTATATCAAAATGTTAAATATAAAGGAAATAGACTGTTACTTATATTTTGAAATTTCATCCTGTAACGTTGTGTTCTGATGGCTGAGAGGTTTAAAAGTCAGTTTTATACAGTTCTCCCACCTAGGGTAAGAATATTTGGTATGGCTTAAGTCTCAGCTGTTGGGCGTTTTGTGAAACTTGACAATTTCCAAGATAATGGGATTGGTAACCTTGTACAATACAGTATTTATGTAAGAAATAATTTGGAATCGCAAGTAAAAACCTGCCCTTCAATAAGTAGTGGTGTTAAAATGGGAAAACCGAGTTTAATGACAGGGTTTGCTTTTGATGGTTGGTGAAAAGTGACAGAGGTTAGGAGAGTAATTATAATGCAATTAATGTAAATGTATATTTGCGCTGCAAATGTAATTTTGTTTAAAGGGTGAAGGTGTAAGATGTTTGTTTTATAGGTATAACTAATTCATTCAAAGTTAGCGCTAGTTTTTGATTGCCTAAATGCAATCAAAAACATCACACAATTAACGGGCATGTCAACTCAACACTGATTATTGAGGAAAAGACAGTGAAACCCAAAGGGAACTAATGTTACGTCAAATTTTACGTATTGGATAAGCTATTGGATAAGCTATTGAACCTGACAAACGAGCGGTGAAGATGGGATACACCACTTTATATTTTAAGTTTTAAAAAGATCCAAGTTGCCTGAAAAATGTTAGAATACTTCATCCGTACCAGGTTGTATGTTTGTTTGAGACATTTTATTTAAAAGCTAATATTATTTTGCGATGTCCTCCACGTAATCTAGATGATCCAAACAGGTTACAGGACTCTATAGGGTTGTACTTTCTTAAAAGTTATACTAAAGGAGAAAAAAAAAATAAGTTCGTCTGGTCCTTGAATAATAGTTGGCATTATTAGGTTAAAAATGCGGTCTAGGCTGTATGTCGATCCTGCACAGGGTTGTCAAAATCGTTGACATGAGTGAGCAATACATACATCGTGTCTAAGGCTCCGTCCACACGGTCGAGCTTTGGTCGACGTCAGAAGCGGAGAAACAGCAGTAAAAGTCAGAACTTTGACGCATTTTCTCCGCTTCTGACGTCACATCGAACAAAGTTCGTCAAGCAAAGCTCGGCCGTGTGGACGGGCCTTAATGGGTTTTCGTCGATGAAATCCTACCAAAGTATCAGATATGGGAAGTATTTAGGATAACTTATTTTTAGCCACAAAATAATTGGCAAAAATATGCCGTGATGACCAATGTTTAAGGTACTTGGAGTACATCGAAGAGATTTAAAGGGAAACTTGGCTAAATCTAGCAGGCTGGTAGATAAGAGGCTAATAAAACGACATTACTGAAGACCTTTTCAGTCATTGACATGGTAGTACGACGTACTATACTAGACGCAGCCCATATACTTTATGAATGATGACTCGAGATGTTGGTAGTAGTGGTAGAAGTAGTGTATGAAATTCTCATTTTGTTTCAAACACCCAAGTAGTATACAATATGGAAAAGGGCATCAAATTAGAATATTAATGGTATAATATAGTTCCATGGCGAATTTCACGTTTTCTTTAACCTGAAATATGCACAAAGTCTTGCATACACTAACAAACTCTGAAAACCATTGTTACCCTGGAGTTTCAAGGATACATAAAGTATCGTTCAGATGCCCACGGAATTTTGTAAACTCTCACAGGGCCAGTGTGGATAAAGACCAGTATTAGGAAATGAACAAAAATTTATTTTATAACACATTGTTTTTCCAATACATACGGCCATGTAGTATTGGTAATGAAATTATTGATCAGAATGATGATGATCACTTCGACATCAGGGAAGAGGATGACAATAGGCATAAATACATTATGTCGTATGCATAACCATACATAGATATGGTACCTACTAAATTTAGCTAAGTTTCCCTTTACATTTTCTTGATTTAGTCTGATAAGTGCCTTCACTATAAACAACAGACATCACTACACATTTTTGTCAATTAGGCTGTGACTTCAAATAGATATTTCCCGAACTTGATCCATGTCCGATGATTTGGTAAGATTTTATCGAGGGAAATTTATTGATTAGACACGGGCCTGAAATGCACAGGAATATAGTACCAGTAAAAACCCGGGTGGATGGGGACAAAAATACATAACTAACTTTCGTCTCCACCATTGAATTATCTATTTTAAATTGGTACGATTCTCGTTTTCTTTGTTTCAGGGTCTCATGTAATTTACTTTACATATATGACA
>NC_061100.1:31340789-31350789 GCF_015104395.2 Macrobrachium nipponense
TGAGATGATCTTTGAGATTATTATTATTATTATTATTATCATTATTATTATTATTATTTTTTTTGCTCTATCACAGTCCTCCAATTCGACTGGGTGGTATTGATAGTGTGGGGTTCCGGGTTGCATCCTGCCTCCTTAGGAGTCCATCACTTTTCTTACTATGTAGCCGTTTCAAGGATCACACTCTTCTGCATGAGTCCTGGAGCTACTTCAGCCTCTAGTTTTTCTAGATTCCTTTTCAGGGATCTTGGGATTGTGCCTAGTGCTCCTATGATCATAGGTACGATTTACACTGGCATATCCCATATCCTTCTTATTTCTATTTTCAGATCTTGATACTTATCCATTTTTCTCTCTCTTTTTCTCTTCAACTCTGGTGTCCCATGATATTGGGACATCAATGAGTGATACTTTCTTCTTGATTTTCTCAATCAACGTCACGTCTGGTCTATTTGCACGTATCACCCTATCTGTTCTGATACCATAGTCCCAGAGGATCTTTGCCTGATCGTGTTCTATCACTCCTTCAGGTTGGTGTTCGTACCACTTATTACTGCAAGATAGCTGATGTTTCTTGCACAGGCTCCAGTGGAGGGCTTTTGCCACTGAATCATGCCTCTTTTTGTACTGTTTCTGTGCAAGTGCCGGACATTCGCTTGCTATGTGGTTTATGGTTGCATTGTTCGTATTGCACTTCCTCCATATGGGAGAGATGTTATTTCCGTCTGTCATTCTTTGAACATATCTGGTTCTTAGGGCCTGATCTTGTCCCGCTGTTATCATTCCTTCAGTTTCCTTCTTTAGCTCTCCCTTCTTTAGCCATTGCCATGTGTCATCGCTGGCTAGTTCTTTAGTCTGTCTCATGTATTGTTCGTGCATTGGTTTGTTGTGCCAGTCCTCTGTTCTTTTTGTCATTCTCCTGTCTCTGTATATTTCTGGGTCTTCGTCTACTTTTATTAGTCCTTCTTCCCATGCACTCTTTAGCCACTCGTCTTCACTGGTTTTCAGATATTGCCCCAGTGCTCTGTTCTCGATGTTGACGCAGTCCTCAAAACTTAGTAGTCCTTTCCCTCCTTCCTATCGTGTTATGTATAGTCTGTCCGTATTTGCTCTTGGGTGTAGTGCTTTGTGTATTTTCATATGTTTCGTGGTTTTCTGATCTATGCTGCGGAGTACTGCCTTCGTCCATTCCACTATTCCTGCGCTGTATCTGATTACTGGCACTGCCCATGTGTTTATGGCTTTTATCATATTTCCGGCGTTGAGTTTTGACTTGAGTATTGCCTTGAGTCTCTGCATATATTCTTTCCTGATCGTGTCCTTCATCTCTTGGTGTGTTATATCCCCTCCTTCCATTATTCCCAGGTATTTGCATCCAGTCTCATCTATGTGTTTGATGTTGCTCCCATCTGGTAGCTTTATCCCTTCAGTTCTTGTTACTTTGCCCTTTTGTATGTTGACTAAGGCGCATTTTTCTATTCCAAACTCTATCCTGATGTCCCCAGATACAATCCTTACAGTCTGGATTAGGGTATCTATTTCCTTGATGCTCTTACCATACAGCTTGATGTCGTCCATGAACATTAGATGGTTGATTTTGTTGCCTCTTTTCTTGAGTTGGTACCCGGCATCCATCTTCTGTAGTACTTTTGTCATGGGAATCATGGCTACTACGAAGAGTAGTGGGGACAGTGAGTCGCCCTGGAAGATCCCTCTCCTGATATTAACCTCTGCTAGTCTTATTCCAGAGCTTGTAAGTATTGTATTCCCAGTTGCGCATTGTATTTTTGAGGAAGCTGATGGTATTTTCCTCTGCCCCATATATTTTCAGGCATTCTATTAGCCATGTGTGTGGTATCATGTCGAAGGCTTTCTTATAGTCTATCCATGCCATGCTTAGGTTGGTTTTCCTTCTCCTACTGTTCTTCATTACCATTTTGTCTATCAGGAGCTGGTCTTTTGTGCCCCTACACTTCCTTCTGCAGCCTTTTCTGTTGGTAGGGGATGGTGTGTCTCCTCTAGGTAGTTGTATAGCCTTTCACTGATGATACCTGTTAGTAACTTCCACATTTTTGGTAGGCAGGTGATAGGCCTGTAGTTACTGGCTATATTCCCTTACTCTTGTCTTTTTGTACTAAGGATGTTCTTCTGTGGTCATCCATTTGGGTGCTTGGTGATTTGAGATACAATGCTGGAGTTGTTCTGCTATTCGTGGGTGTAGGCCTTGAAGTTTTTGAGCCAGTATCCATGGACTTCATCGGGACCTGGGGTTTTCCAGTTTGGCATTTTCTTTAGTTGGTGTCTGACTGTGTCTGTCGTGATCTCTGTGAATCTTTGTTTATTCTCCCTGTTTCTTCTTCCTTGACTTCCTGGAGCCATGTTGCATGTTTGTTGTGTGATACCGGATTGCTCCATATGTTTTTCCAGAGTCTCTTACTTGGTTCGGCTTCAGGAATTTCTGGGTGGTTGTCTTCCCCTCTTAGTTGGCTGTATAGTCTTTTCTGGTTGGTTCCGAATAGTTTGTTCTGTTGGTATCCCTTATTCCTGTTCATGTACCGTTGGATCTTGTGTGCTTTGGCCTTAAGCCTCTGTTTTACATCTTCTATTGTGTTGTTTTAGTCCCCTCTCTTGTACTTTGTATTTCTCGTTGAGTTCCTCCCTTGTTTTCTTGTTCTTCTTAGCCTTTTTTCTGCATCTCTTTCAGTTACTCAAGTCAGATCTCATCACCATGATTTGCTTTTCCAGGGCGCCTTTTCCAAGGAGGTGCTGTTTTGCTTTCTGTTGGTTTGGTTGTGACGGTGGTGTTGGTTGTTCGAATCCCCATCAGTTCTGCTACTAATCTTGCTCCTGCATATGTCAAGTTATTTGTTTGTTTCTGTGATACTGGTGGTGTGTATTAGGCCCATTATTTCATTGACCTCACTTGTTTTCTCCCTTAATTTCTTGGTGTTGTAGGCTTTCATGGAGGGGATCTTTGTTCTCTCTGTATCTGTCTCCATCCATTGTCTAATCTTTTCTACCCATTCCGTCCTCTCTGTTATTATTATTATTATTATTATTATTATTATTATTATTATTATTATTATTATTATTCTATCATAGTCCTCCAATTCGACTGGTTGGTATTCAAAATGAGGTTCTGGGTCGCATTATTATCATTATTTTTATTTTTATTTATTTATTTATTATTTATTTTTTGGGGGTTTATCACAGTCCTCCAATTCAACTGGGTGGTAATTATAGTGTGGTGTTCCAGGTTGCATCCGGCCTCCTTAGGTATTGCGACATCCCATGAGTGATACTTTCTTCTTGACTTTGTCAATCAAATATTATTATTATTATTATTATTTGAAGGTAGGAGACCCTCTCTCAAACATGTTTTGTTAAAGATGATGGCAGCATCAGTGGAATTGATTTTATATATGGTCTTTTCAATTCTTCTTATTATTCTCTTCTCATCAGGGCTGAAATTTGCTAATAGCTGGCCGATGTTCATATCTTGGTTAAAGAAATGTTTTTCTAAAAATACTAATTTATTGTTATGATAACAAAAGTGGTTAACAAATCTTAGTAATGGAATTCCAACGTTTCCAACCGTATCATCGGTTCATCTTCAAGGAAAGGTGAGCGTGAACTAATTGGAATGGGGTCGTTCGGCGGTATTTATTGTGTCCCAGGTGCTCTGTCTGATGGGCGCTGTGTTTTCATTGGCTGAACAGAGGATTAAGTCCCTGAGTCAAGCCGTCTTGCAGAGGTGGAAGCTCGCGCTGCTCTTCGCGTGCGGACGCTGGAGACTGGGAGCGTAGTATTGGGCAGGGGCACCCGATTGGTCCGTTCGATCGGCTCTATAGTGCCAGCGGGCGGCGCCCTACGTGCCACTGTCGGAAGGAGTGCCGTCTCTTGAGTGGTGTTGAGGCTGGGTCTCTCCTTCCCGATGTGTAGGGCCTCTAAGAGGCGGAGGCGACGGTGGTCTGCCGCCTTATCGATAATACCAATATTAGGAATAATGTCCTTCCGAGTTATCCTTGTATTGTGGATGTTTTTTGCATGATTATGGATGGCGCCTTCCTGAGCGTGGCAGGATATCCTCTTGGAAAATCGCATCGTTGTCATACCGATGTAGGCGCCGGGGCATTCCCGGACAGGGCATTTGTATTGGTAGACAACGTTAGTTTTCTTGAGAGGGTCTTGCATCACGGGGGCTGGGTTGTTTTTCATAATCAAGCCACTAGTCTTCTTGCTTTTATAGTAAATGATCAATTTACTATAAAAGCAAGAAGACTAGTGGCTTGATTATGAAAAACAACCCAGCCCCCGTGATGCAAGACCCTCTCAAGAAAACTAACGTTGTCTACCAATACAAATGCCCTGTCCGGGAATGCCCCGGCGCCTACATCGGTATGACAACGATGCGATTTTCCAAGAGGATATCCTACCACGCTCAGGAAGGCGCCATCCATAATCATGCAAAAAAACATCCGCCAAAAAAACCATCCACAATACAAGGATAACTCGGAAGGACATTATTCCTAATATTGGTATTATCGATAAGGCGGCAGACCACCGTCGCCTCCGCCTCTTAGAGGCCCTACACATCGGGAAGGAGAGACCCAGCCTCAACACCACTCAAGAGACGGCACTCCTTCCGACAGTGGCACGTAGGGCGCCGCCCGCCGGCACCATAGAGCCGATCGAACGGACCAATCAGGTGCCCCTGCCCAATACTACGCTCCCAGTCTCCAGCGTCCGCACGCGAAGAGCAGCGCGAGCTTCCACCTCTGCAAGACGGCTTGACTCAGGGACTTAATCCTCTGTTCAGCCAATGAAAACACAGCGCCCATCAGACAGTAGCACCTGGGACACAATAAATACCGCCGAACGACCCCATTCAATTAGTTCACGCTCACCTTTCCTTGAAGATGAACCGATGATACGGTTGGAAACGTTGGAATTCCATTACTAAGATTTGTTAACCACTTTTGTTATCATAACAATAAATTAGTATTTTTAGAAAACATTTCTTTAACCTAGATATGAACATCGGCCAGCTATTAGCAAATATCAGCCCTGATGAGAAGAGAATAATAAGAAGAATTGAAAAGACCATATATAAAATCAATTCCACTGATGCTGCCATCATCTTTAACAAAACATATTATTATTATTATTATTATTATTATTATTATTATTATTATTATTATTATTATTTTATTTTATTAATTGAGAGGCATAAACCCTATTCATATGGAACAAACCCACAGGGGCCATTGACTTGAAAATCAAGCTTCCAAAGAATATTATGGTGTTCATTCGAAAGAAGTAACAAAATGTAATGGGAAATACAGAAAGATGGGATCAGTTATCAGAAAGAGCGATTAACTAACAAATAAATAGATAAATAGATAACAAATTCAGCAAAATATTAGAATTCGAGTTGAACTGCAATAGGGTAGCGATGCATTTCATCTTCTTATGAACTTCTGAAGTTCCAATTGCACGACATCCTCTGGGAGGCTGTTCCACAGTCCAACGGTGGGAGGAATAAAGTACCTCTGGAACTTGGAAGTTCGAGAGCGAGGCGCATTTACTGCATGTTGGTGTTGCTGCTCAGCGAATGTGGCTGCTCACAGCTGAACAATGGGATCATGGATCAACTGTGAATGCAGAAGATCTCTGTTCAAATACAACGTATGAAAGAGTGACAAACGAGAGACCATCCGTTGATGGTTGAAATATCGAAGAAGATGCAGATGGTGTGGACACATGTAACTGAGGAGAGAGGAAGATCATATCTCAAGGCTGCTATGGAGATGGAAGTGCAGGGTAGAAAAATACCAGGAAGAAGACCAAGAGCGAGATGGATAGATTGTTGTGAGAGAAGATTCGAGAGAGAAGAGACTTAACGAAGCAGAAGTGCACCACAGAGGTAGATGGAAATGGGGCAGAACTGATAAGAAGAATCTACATTACATAGGAATACGGAGAACACACCTGACTAAACAATGCTCAGGAGTGTAGGAAACTGTATTAAGATTTATTTATATTGTCAGAGTCATAGTGCATTTTGTTATTTAACTAGAAACTATTAAATATTTATGACTCAAGGGGAGAACTTCGTATCAGATGCTATAATTGGAAATTCCCACGAATTTAAACTTCAGTTTTGATATTAACTAACTTAAATCCTTCGTCTAAAATATAATGAAATTAAGATTTGAGAACTAAAATAAAATGCCTTCTTAGTTTTTTACGCATGGAGATGTAAAAAACGAAAAATAGAAAAAATCTTAAAATCTTGATAAATTGAATAATAATTTTGTGATAAGCGAAAAAAATTATTCGAACTAACTCTTCAGATTTTCAAAGAATTTTGAAGTGACAAGAAGCTGGTGGAACTTGTGCGTTATTCAATATTGATGACTTTTGAGACCTTCAGATTCAACTTATGATTCATGAGAGCAAACGGATTCTAAATTCTTGAAAGTGGTGATGTGTACGAGTTTTTCATAACCCCCCAACAAGTACAAACACACACTTATAAATATATATATATATATATATATTATATATATATATATATCATATATATATATATATATATATATATATATATGTGTGTGTGTGTGTGTGTGTGTGTGTGAGTGTGTGTGTGTGTGTGTGTGTGAGGGTGTGTGTGTGTGTGTGTGTGTGTGTGTGTGTGTACTATCTATCCTTCCAATTACATACATACATATGATTGAAAGGGTAATTCACGTGGGTGTTCTCTCTTATTTCATGTACAAGTCCTGTTAATTTTTGTAAAACATTTCCTTCTTATCCAGAATCAAACCGAGGCATTATCTGTCACTTGTGGCTTTTGTCCTATTTCTACTTTGGTGTCTCTTTTGCTACTGTGGGACTACAAGATTTAAGCTAAGATGTAATAGTCATTATTTTATACCTTGCTTTCTCGAGAATAATTCATATTTCTCGAGAATAATTCATATCTGCGGAAGACTTGCTCGGATCTCAAAAGCACGTATTTAGGTCGAATCCATTTTTCATTTTGCTCGCTTTAATACTATGAAACTCGTTCTTCAGTGGTTCCCAAATGCATCAATATTATCACCATCTCGCTCTCTCTCTCTCTCTCTCTATCTCTCTCTCTGCCTGTTCATTTCTTTAACGCGAATAAGTGAAGAGAAACTACCAAAAAGGCTATAACAATTTACCCATTTCTCTCAAGTATTGTAAAATGAAGCTTTTGATACTATTTGTTATTTGTTGCCATTTGATCAACACTGAGAGAGAGAGAGAGAGAGAGAGAGAGAGAGAGAGAGAGAGAGAAGGGAGTGGGATATTCTCTCTTGAAATCGGCATTTACTTAGAAATACCAGAAAGTCGCAAAATGCCTTATTATTAAAAGAAGAAATAAATAAATAGAAATTAAGAAAATATAATTTAGTTTTTTGTGCCGGTTTCTAAATCTATATTTACTCAGATATAAAGGAGAAAATTCACTACCGTCCGTTTGAACAATACGGCTGCAGAAAGAGACTCCAATCCCAGTCAGTCAGGATATACACGACCAGAGGTGATAGCATGAATTGGTGGAATTACCACTACATGTTTTATTCTCTGGCTCTACCTGAGTAGTTTTCCAGCATTTTAAAATGGTTATTTAGATATTTAAAGGAAATATGAATGCTTATTCTCTCTCTCTCTCTCTCTCTCTCTCTCTCTCTCTCTCTCTCTCTCTCTCTCTCTCTCTCTCTCTCTCTCTCTTTATTTAAGATAGTAAATATCAAGGACTTTTAGTTTGTTAAACTGTTAAAAACCACACACACACACACACACACACAGACACAGAGAGAGAGAGAGAGAGAGAGACCTACCAAGGAGTTCATAGTTCATGTTCGTCAAACTGTTGAATATTAAGGAGAGAGAGAGAGAGAGAGAGAGAGAGAGAGAGAGAGAGAGAGAGAGAGAGAGAGAGAGAGAGAGAGAGGCTTCGTAAAGTGTTTTTAAATTATACACGAACTCTCAACATTTTTTGTTATTGTTGTGGACCCCTTCGAACAATATATTTATATTTATATATACTGTCGTGATAGAGAGTTCCCCCCTCAAGAAAAATAATAATCTATTATTCCTTGTATTAAATCCAGATCTTCTATTTGCTTTTTTTACCGAAAGCTACAAAAATATCAAGAATAATAAAACTAGGCTTATTGCCAAAATTATCTTGCAAAAATGATTCACGTCCTTTCAAAAACAACAGAAGTTGTTAAAAGTTGCATACATGAAGGGAAACTGATAGATATCCATATGTAGTGGAAAACAATATATAACCACAAAACTCGCTTATTCGTCTCGGCTTTGTAATACAATACAGGCAGCACCTTTTCTCCAGGAGTTAGAAATTTGATTACGATCCCCACTGTCAATTATTTACTGAGTTATGGGTGTGTTACACTCACCATAGTAATGGTAGACACGTACACAAACATGTAATATATATATATATATATATATATATATATATATATATATATATATATATATATATATATATATATTCAGGAAATCGCAGACAACCACATCAGAAGAAAAATTTATTAAGAGACGTTTCGCACATAACCACTCTCGAGTCATTATATATTAAACGTCTTGTTCCCTCGTTGAATAGTGGAGTTTCATCTTCTCCGCTTTATCTGGCATAGTCAACGTTTTAACTTCTTGCCCAAGTCTAGTCATTCTATCACCTTCCTTCTCAACTAACGGTTGGTTGCGCCTTGGTATTTGTTTTTTATTTGTACTTTTTACTTTTTAGTTTTACTTGTCAATTTTTAGTCCTTTATGTCAATTTTAAGTTAATTTTAGTCTTTTTACTATATTAAGAATCCTGCTATTATTGAATGCTAATATGTATGTGTTTTTTATCTCAACAGACTGAAGATGCACATTGTATGTGCAAAACGTCTCTTAATAAATTTTTCTTCTGATTCGGTTGTCTGCGATTTCCTGAATGGATGTATGTGATATACCTGCATAGCCTATATATACATATATATATATATATATATATATATATATATATATATATATATATATTATATATATATATATAATATATATATCATTCGAGCTACAAATGTCCTTTGATATCTAATTCGCTCTACCTCGGAATTGATATATTGACATATATGTACCGAAGGGGAATTTTTTGGTTAGTTGATAATAATTTCGTACCCTCATGGGATCGAACCACCGTCCAGTGGACGGGAACGAAATCGGGACAGACAATGACGTTATCAAGTCGGCCGACTTGATAACGTCACTGTCCGTCCTGATTTCGTTCCCTTCCACTGTGCGGTGGTTCGATCCCATGAGGGGAAGAAATTGTTATCAACTAAATATTCCTTTTAGGAACATATATGAAAATATATCAATTCCGAGGTAGAGCGAATTAGATATTAAAGGACATTTGTAGTTCGAATGATATATATGTATCACGGTGATGTGATAATTATTCATATATATATATATATATATATATATATATATATATATATATATATATATATATATATATATATATATATATATATATATAATTCCATATCTCTTGGAGTTTCATCCACAGATTCCTTATTCTTCGATGACATTGCAATTTCGAAAAACATGAAGTGTTCCAGTTTATTTCATATACTTTTTATTGGCGTTCTTTCTCACAGTTGCGTGAACTATTTTCCAATTTTACATACCCCTAAATTCTATGATACGTGATACGTGATTCCGAGGGATAGTCAGTCATTCGGTCATTTAGCTGCAATATAGTTGGACTTTTAAGTTTCTAATAGGTGTAGAGAGTATTTGATGAAACTACCCAGTTTACTAGAAATTTCATCTTTGCTATATATCTTTATAACAACCAGTTATTTATATTTTCAATTTAAAGTAATGTGATTGGTGGACAATGTAATATATTCTGAAGAATTCTTAGTAGGTAAGATTCTGT
>NC_061100.1:31353289-31388289 GCF_015104395.2 Macrobrachium nipponense
GGTGTTGGATTGGCTGTATAGAAAGGTTAAGAGATGTAGAAAATAAATGAACTGAAGTACCACACAGCTCTAATTATGAGATAGTCGCACTCAGCATTAATGGTTAGAGTGCTTGCCAGCAAGACTGAAGAAAGGAAGGTGGAATGGAGGTACATTAAAAGCCTAAAAAGTCGGTGCAGCTATGGGTCGATGGGACGCTTTAAACAATTAAGTAATATTTACAGCGAAGTAAAGTATCGAAGTTAGCGCATGCGCAATGATGAACCTAAACGTTTAGGGGTGACTGGTCAGAGATACTACGCAGCCACTGGGATACAAATGACACTTCTACAGCAAACCAGTCACTCCCTCGCCTACATGGTTTTTAACATTAGTGCCTTTTGTCCTTTTCTCATTAAAAAATTAAGGGTAGTTTTGTGTTATCTTCTCTCTCTCTCTCATATATATATATATAATATATATATATATATATATATATATATATATATATATATATATATATATATATATATAATATATATATACTATATATATATATATACTATATATATATATATATATATATATATATATATATATATATATATATATATATATATATATATATATATATCATATCTATATATATATATATATATATATATATATATATATATATATATATTATATATATATACACACATATATATATATATATATATATATATATCATATATATATCTATATATATATATATATATATATATATATATATATATATCTATATATCTATATATATATATATATATATATATATATATATATATATATATATGTAATGAGGATATGATCCTCATTATTCATTTGGTAAATGTGTAACTCCGAGCGTCAGGCATACTTACCAATCTCTCTCCAAGCAACCAGCGGCTCGCGACCTTTCCTCTCTCTCTCTCTCTCATTCCCTCCTCTCTCTCGCTCTCTCTCATCTCTCTCTCTCTCTCTCTCTCTCCAAGCGATACCTCTCTCTCTCTCTCTCTCTCTCTCTCTCTCTCTTCACGCCATCCTTGGTATACTGCGAAGAGGAACCACCCCCTTAGCGCCATATAACAAAATAAAAGCAAGAATTTACTGCAAACCAAACCTTACGGCCTCATTGGTAATGAAAAATAGTACGGTCCCATCGACGGAGAAAGAGGTTCAATCTGATATAGTATACAAGTTTGTCTGTGCTGACGAGCAATGTCAGTCCCCCTAAAAATGCTATATCGGACATACAGCCACTACACTCAAACATTGCATGCAGGCCCACAGAAACCAAGGAGCCATTCATCAGCACTTTGTGGATACCCACAATAAAAAACCATCCTTACAAGAACTTCTCACAAACACCAAAATAATACACAAGGAAGGCAACTACAATCGTTTATTGATATCAGAAGCAGTCAGCATCGCCATGCAACGCCCCAACCTTAACATCCAACGTGAGGCAGACCGATCCTTGCCCTCGTGTAGGAGGCAGCCCTTCAACCGCGTGGAACAAAACCACCACACGCGGACAGGAGCGCACATCGACATTCAGTGAATTAAACATATATGTAATTAATATATATTTATGTATAATGTGTATATAATAACTTACTTTCAACTTTTTATATAATTTCTGTTGTTAACATATTTATTTATTTGTCTTATTTTATGTTTCACTATAGTCTTTTGTAAATACTTAAAACTAGGTATCTGGCAATTGTACTACCTTTCCGTCCTCATGACGTCACAAAACGCATGTAGGCTCATATTTGTATCAGTACGCTTGATAACGTCAATACGTATAGGTTGACGAAACAGCTGTCGCGTGTAAAAATACTGGAGTAAATGGAAGAACCCCATTATGAGTCCATTAGTAACCTGAACAATGAAGTAAAGAAAATAATTAGAAAATATGAAGCAATTTCAAAAAAGCTGGTTAACAGTGAAAAAGCCATTCTATTCAATGAATATATATGCATGAACATATGTCTACCTATCTGTCTAACTTTGTTCATCCGGGAATGCCCTTGAGAGAATTTAATATTCACCATATCCTATAAAAACAAGTCCTATTACTGCAAATAACAGATGGTGAACACGTTCCCTTCTTTGCAATGAAAAGAGAAAAGATCATAATCAAATTGAAATTTTCACCTCATTCAAAAATCTGTCGAAAGCGGACGCCATTCAGATATATCCGTTCATTGAAGCCTTTTTTGACCATTTAAAAGATCCTCCTGGCTCTAATAAAAAAGCTTAATAGCCGTGTCGCAACTTCTATGAGAGCCCAAAGAGGAATGAAAATCAGGAAAATTGAAACAGATCCGGGTCGCCATCGAGTGAGAAATCGTGTTTTATTTAGCTATTTATTTTTAAAGTGTCCGGAGTAGTCCAAAACATAGGAATTCCTTTCAGATGAGAAGAATACGGGATTTAAAGTCCCCCATTTGCAATAAAATGTGCAGGTCGTTCAATGAGGTACGGTGTAACTCATTCAGATGAGAGGGAAAAAAAGGAGAAATGCCAATTTTATCGTTTACGATTCCCTACGGTATTTTTCGGCAGCAAGAACAACAAGAACAACAACAAAGTAGTTTGTAAGGTTTAAGTTCTGAGTAAGCGATAAGAGGTTACTATAATTACCCACTCATTAAAAAGTAATACCTAAAAGATGAGTTCCAGCGTTTATCTTTTCACTCTTTTGGCTTGCACTTATTCCTTGCGGCTATAAATAGCAGGACATGGCCACGAATGAGCGTCAGAATGCAACTAAGACTACAATGTCAAAGAATTAGACCTGCAGTTGCTTTCGTAAAAGGAACTCGGCTTAACGATGTTACACCACACAGTCCTTCATCTCTCGATCTAAAAAGAGGCGTGATCGCGCATTCCAAGGCATAAATGAAGAAAGGGACGGAGGATGTCATATAAAACAAAATTTCTTTTTATCCTTGGGCTGCTTTAAGTTGACCTCGGAACAGGACACGCGGTCAAGTTTATTTCTAAGTCAGGTAGTTCTCGCAGATGAGCATATTCATACGTGCAGCAGAGAACAGTGAGTGATTAAAAAAAACACGTAGTTACACACACACACACACACATAGACACACATACATACGTATATGCTCATCCACGTTAACTACCTGACTTAAAATGAACTTGACCGTGTGTCCTGTTTCAAGGTCAACTTAAAGCAGCCATAGGATGAAAACAAACGTTTTTTAACTTCATTCCTTTTCTCATTTATTCCTTGGGATTCCCGTTCACGTTTCATTTGAGATCGAAGGAGGAAGGACTGAGCAGTACAACTTAGTTAAGGTAAATTCTTTTCAAGAACGCAACTACAGATCTGAGTCTTTGACATTCGAAAAACATTAAGAATTACCACTAGGAAGGCATCTGCAAGAATAGATCTTGATATTTATCTATTTGCCTGCTTTAATAGAGATCTTTTATTAGAAGCGTTCATCAAGGGACATAGCATATTGAATCAACAGAGTTTCTTTTTTTTGCAGAGCCAATCTTCTAGATTATTCCAACAGAATGACCAGAAAGAAGAAATCTGTAAGAATAGATCTTGATATCCGACTATTTGCCCGCTTTGACAGAGATCTTCTATTAGAAGTTTTCATCAAGAAACAGAGAATACTTGAATTTCTGCATAGCAAGTCTTCAAGGTTATTCCAACAGAATGACCAGAAGAAAGACGTCTGTGAGATATATATATATATATATATATATATATATATATATATATATATATATATATATATATTATATATATATATATAATATATATATATATATATATATATATATATATATATATATATATATATATATATATATAATATATATATATATATATAAATTGGAATGTACGAAAAAGCAGATATATCTACTTATCTTTGCTGAATAGCTTATCTTTCCTTGTTCGTCATCTTCGTAACTAATTGGGAGGGATGTATATCGACATGTGTATGTATATATATATATATATATATATATATATATATATATATATATATATATATATATATATATATACGAGTATATACATACACATGTTGATATACATCCCTCCCAATTAGCTACGAAGATGACAAACAAGGAAAGATGAGCTATTCAGCAAAGATAAATAGATATATCTGCTTTTTCGCACATTCCAAGTTAGTAGAACTTTCGCCATATTAGCGAGGCTTGAAAAAGAGAGAGAGAGAGAGAGAGGAGAGAGAGAGAGAGAGAGAGAGAGAGAGAGAGAGAGAGAGAGTAGTCCAGCCCAACTTTGACAGGGCAGTTCTTGGATGCATGGCAATACATTTAAATGGAACTGCTGATATGATGCTTTCGTGGATCGCAGGAAAGGCAGCAGAAGTTGTATTTCTGCCTGTGGATGAGAAAAACGACTGAGACAGTCGCTTTCTTGGCGAGATAAAGCCTGGGGAAGGCATCAAAGCAATTCTGAGTTTGTGAATAATTCTCTTGGGACTTCTTGAGAGAAGCAGGATGAAGTTTGGTTGTGTTTCTTATCAGTGAAATCCAGTGAAATCTCTCTCTCTCTCTCTCTCTCTCTCTCTCGTCTCTCTCTCGTCTCTCTCTCTCTCTCTCTCTCTCTCTCTCTCTTCTTTGGAGGTTTTATGTCTAGTCAATGGCCCCTAAATGCTTGTTCATTATGGATAGGGAATTATATTCTGAATATAATAATAATAATAATAATAATAATAATAATAATAATAATAATAATAATAATAATAATAATAATAATAATAATAATAATGAGGAGGAGGAGGAGGAGGAGGAGGAGGAGGCAGTATACAACACATAACCTCACACTATAAATACCACCCAATAGCATTGGAGGACTGTGATAAAAAAAAAAAACTAATAATAATAAATTTTTAATTTTCCAAAACTGTACCATCTTATTTTGTAATGGATATCTTATTTAAAATTCATAAATCATTTTGAGCTTACGAAATACATATAAACAAGGCTCAACCCTTTATGAATATACATTTTGTGAAGACTGCATTTTTTCACGGGAAAAAAGCTGAATTTGAATTATGCAAACGATGAGCCGACTTGCGTCTTGTAGCTAACAAAATTTTTGTGCTTTATATTATTACAAGGACAAAAGTAAAAATAAAAACATGAAACGTATGCATTTCAATGCTCTGCAAGGGTTGTTTTATTCATGTAATTCGTTCGATAGATAAGACTGAAGGAGCTGTAAAACTGGTAGTGAAATATGTACATTTGTTACGATGTATTAGTTGCCAAACATTTATTTTTTTCGCTTTTCGGTGACTGGAAACCTAAAGCACATTGGATGGATAATTCAACAACTTATCATTGATTTATTTTCATGGACAGCCACTTTTGTCCCCAGTATTGAAGCTTGACAAGACAAGGAGCTATATTTGGCAAAAGTCACAGTAAGCAACCATTTATTTTTTTTCTAGACTTTCGGTAACGGGAAAAATAAGGCTGATTGGTTGAATGATTCTACAACTTATTATATTATTGATTTGTTCCTTTTGACAATAACTTATGTCCCCAGTACTGAAGCTTTACAAGATAAGAAACAAAATTTTGAAGAATTCACTTGTCGATTTTAATAGATTAATGTTTCTTTTTATTTCATCTCGTTTTACAAAAGTATCTTAACTAACTTAATATCTGTATTCTTTCAAAACAATTTTAGACGTATTGTTGTTATATCCTTAAAAGTTTTGCGTAGTTACTTGATATATTAATTTGAGATATAACATAGCCACATTATGTCGGTTTTATGACAAAGCACCTCAGTTTTTTTTAATATTATTATTGATAATGAAAATCACTAAGTAATTATACGATATGCATTTCTCAGTGCCGAAATGACACAACAGTCAACATCTCTTAAAATTACTGTTATAGTAATAATAATAATAATAATGGAAAAGTAAATCCACAGTAATATGTCTGATCTGTTATTTAATGAGAATAATGCACTAGTCTCACATAGTTTAAATGACGATCACCGCATTAATTGGAACGAGTCAAAAGTAATTTTCAATAGTAAGGATACAGGTATTAGAAGGTTAGTTGAAGGAGCAATTATTAACAGGGATCTCTCTATGGAAGGCAATAAAGCCTTTACGCAAGATTTTATTTTAAATGAAATAATTTGCTTTCAGTTTATCAGAGATTATAACAGATATAGGTTGCATGGTAATAACACCAATAATCTAGCCAACTCTGATACTGCCGCTGCCTCATCTTCTTTCGTTCAGGTAACATAGACCCATCCCGTGTCCCTAGTTGCAGGCGCCCAAGCTGCTATGGACAACACATCAAACGATTCAAGAGACGAACCGCCACTTCGAAGATCTAGGCGATTAGCTGGTTTGCCGTTGGAGAACGAGGGGATAACGTGAAGAGCCAACTACATCATCAAACAGGCTATTTGTAAACTATTCAAAAAACAGAGTTAGTAATTGTATTCAGATTGACAAGGAGGACCGTGCAGGTCTTCGAAAGCTCTCTGCTTTGTATTTTAAATAACAGATCAGACATATTACTGTGGATTTACTTTTCCATTTTATTTTATTAACTCATGTGATTATGAGGTTTCTTTGAATAATAATAATAAAATAATAATAATAATAATAATAATAATAATAATAATAATAGTAATGATAATCATCATCATCATCATTATCATCATTTCAATTCTCCTAAACTGAGAATCAGAATTTATAGGTTCTAGAGAGCTCTTGATGTATAAAAGTTTTTAATATATATTTACACTACAATCATTGTGGATTCTTCACCAATGATAATAATAATAATAATAATAATAATTAATAATAATAATAATAATAATAATAATAATCAATAATAATAAAAATAACAATAATAATAATGATAATAATAATAAATAATAATAATAATTTTGTGCCCCTATACTTCCTTCTGCAGCCTTTCTGTAGATGGGGGATGGTGTTTGTTTCCTCTAGGTAGTTGTATAGCCTTTCACTGATGATACCTGTTAGTAACTTCCACATTATTGGTAGGCAGGTGATAGGCCTGTAGTTCTGGCTATATTTCCCTTACTCTTGTCTTTTTGTACTAAGGATGTTCTTCCTGTGGTCATCCATTTGGGTGCTTGGTGATTTGAGATACAATGCTGGAGTTGTTCTGCTATTCGTGGGTGTAGGGCCTTGAAGTTTTTGAGCCAGTATCCATGTTTGGCATTTTCTTTAGTTGGTGTCTGACTGTGTCTGTCGTGATCTCTGTGAATCTTTGTTTTATTCTCCCTGTTTCTTCTTCCTTGACTTCCTGGAGCCATGTTGCATGTTTGTTGTGTGATACCGGATTGCTCCATATGTTTTCCCAGAGTCTCTTACTTGGTTCGGCTTCAGGATTTTCTGGGTGGTTGTCTTCCCCTCTTAGTTGGCTGTATAGTCTTTTCTGGTTGGTTCCGAATAGTTTGTTCTGTTGGTATCCCTTATTCCTGTTCATGTACCGTTGGATCTTATGTGCTTTGGCCTTAAGCCTCTGTTTTACATCTTCTATTGTGTTGTTTAGTCCCCACTCTTGTACTTTGTATTTCTCGTTGAGTTCCTCCCTTGTTTTCTTGCTTCTTAGCCTTTTTTCTGCCATATCTTTCAGTTTACTCAAGTCAGATCTCATCACCATGATTTGCTTTTCCAGGCGCCTTTTCCAAGGAGGTTGCTGTATTAGTTTCTGTTGGGTTGGTTGTACTGGTGGTGTTGGTGTTCGAATCCCCATCAGTTCTGCTACTAATCTTGCTCCTGCATATGTCAAGTTATTTGTTTCTGTGATACTGGTGGTGTGTATTATGAGAGGACTACTAAGTATAGAGGACTGTGTCAACATCGAAAACAGAGCACTGGGGCAATATCTGAAAACCCGTGAAGACGAGTGGCTAAAGAGTGCATGGGAAGAACGACTAATAAAAGTAGACGAAGACCCAGAAATATACAGAGACAGGAGAAAGACAGACAGAACAGAGGACTGGCACAACAAACCAATGCACGAACAATACATGAGACAGACTAAAGAACTAGCCAGCGATGACAATTGGCAGACTAAAGAACTAGCCAGCGATGACAATTGGCAATGGCTACAGAGGGGAGAGCTCAAGAAGGAAACTGAAGGAATGATAACAGCGGCACAAGATCAGGCCCTAAGAACCAGATATGTTCAAAGAACGATAGACGGAAATAACATCTCTCCCATATGTAGGAAGTGCAATACGAAAAATGAAACCATAAACCACATAGCAAGTGAATGCCCGGCACTTGCACAGAACCAGTACAAAAAGAGGCATGATTCAGTGGCAAAAGCCCTCCACTGGAGCCTGTGCAAGAAACATCAGCTACCTTGCAGTAATAAGTGATACGAGCACCAACCTGAAGGAGTGATAGAAAACGATCAGGCAAAGATCCTCTGGGACTATGGTATCAGGACGGATAGGGTGATACGTGCAAACAGACCAGACGTGACGTTGATTGACAAAGTCAAGAAGAAAGTATCACTCATTGATGTCGCAATACCATGGGACACCAGAGTTGAAGAGAAAGAGAGGGAAAAAAATGGATAAGTATCAAGATCTGAAAATAGAAATAAGAAGGATATGGGATATGCAAGTGGAAATCGTACCCATAATCATAGGAGCACTAGGCACGATCCCAAGATCCCTGAAAAGGAATCTAGAAAAAACTAGAGGCTGAAGTAGCTCCAGGACTCATGCAGAAGAGTGTATCCTAGAAACGGCACACATAGTAAGAAAAGTGATGGACTCCTAAGGAGGCAGGATGCAACCCGGAATCCCACACTATAAATACCACCCAGTCGAATTGGAGGACTGTGATAGAGCAAAAAAAAAAAAAAAAAAATAATAATAATAATAATAATAATAATAATAATAATAATAATAATAATAATAATAATAATAATAATAATAATAATATTGGCTTTGTGGTCTCTGATATGAAGAAAATTAAATCAGAATTCAATATCCCATTACCTCTCCATTCTGGTGCAATTTGCTGGAATTCGCCAGTCTCCAGAGAATCTTAAACCTATAACTCAATGGTATGTGAATGATACGATTATTTCCTAGTGAAAGAAAGTCAAGATCACGATGAATTGATGAAAAAGAATTATGGTAAAATAAAAAAATGTAAATTTAATATGGGAACTCTCTCTCGTCTCTCTCTTCTCATCTCTCTCTCTCTCTCTCTCTCTCTCTCTCTCTCTCTCTGGAAAATACAGCAATATATAGTCATTTTTTGTTATCCAACGTAACCTGGTACAGAATGTTAAACTAGTCGTTGTATTTGCGTATTGAATAGTATCATATGTAATAATCTATTCAGAAGCAGTAACTTAATATTTTCAAGTCTGTTAAGGATCTATAATGTAGTTTTATTTTATGAAATATATCCCTTGAAATTATTTCATTACACAAACTTCCCATGAATATTTGTGTACTCAGATCGTACATTAAAGAGAGACTAAATTCAAGCTTTCTTTTCACTGAGTTTTCTTGCCTAAATATTCTAATTCATTTCCTCTTCTACCCTTTCTTATCTTAGCAAAGATAAATAAATAAATGTCCCTTCCGTTTACTGCCAAGACGTAAGAGGCCATTCTTCCCTCAGGAATATATTCCCAAGGTGTGGGTGGCATTGTGTGGGGGCCTTCCTTTCTTCTCCTGAGGAGTTGGGGAGACGTACCTCGGTGTTTCAAATGGAAGGAGCTTTCACCTTATCTAGCTTTATTTTTAAATAGATGTACTGCTTGATGAAGCCATTAGATATATTCAATCAAAACACATTTCCAACTTGAACGGATGATACCCGAATGTTTCCTTTTATTTTCTTTATTCATACCTATCAGTCTATTGTTAGAAATTATGTATTGCATGCAAATCAATTTCATTATATGCACTTACCACACATACACACACACACACACACACGTCCTGATTTTCGTCTCTGACCGCTGGGCAGTGGTTCGAACCCAAGAGACGACGAAATTATTATCAACTCAAAAATTCCCCTTCGATTTACATATATGAAAATATATCAGTTCCGAGGTAGAGCCAATTAGATACTAAAGGACATTTGTAGCTCGAATAATTTATATGAATCACGGAGATGTGATAATTATTCACACTATATGTATATTACATCTATACAATATATATATTGCATGATGTTATGTTTCCATGTTGTATCGTATACTTTTTCTATATAAAAAAATATAGCTACTGTTATTTTTTCTTTTTGGTTCAAAGCCTTTTTTTATATGATCTTCTAAATGTGTTAAGGGATCTAGGGTTGATCTGCCAGCTATTGAACCAGATTGTGTTGGTGTTAAAATGGATTTTTTGGTTATTACATACGTTAATCGTGCATTAACCATTTTTTCTAAGATTTTGCATAGGCAACTTGTTAGGGATATAGGTCTATAATTGGATGGATTACTTGCATCCTTTCCTGGTTTATGTATTGGAATTATTATGGCATGTTTCCATTTATCAGGATGACACGTTTTAGTCAGATACTATTTTACAATTTTAATGAATATGGTTTAGCTAAGGAGCTCATTTTTCTATCATTTCAAATGATATTTTATCATATCTTGGTGCGGAGGGATGACATGAGTTGATGACATTATCTAGTTCATCCATGTTGAAAATATAATTATATTCCAGGTCTTCAGGAGTTTCAAAATTTAGTATAATATCTTCTTTTTGTTTTCTGCTATTTTGAAAATGTATATCTAGGCTGGAGTAAGCACTGATGTTCTCAAAATGCTTTCCAATTATACTTGATATTTCATAAGTATCATGGTATATTTTTTCATTTAAATGTATTGCACTTCTTGGAGGTCTTATATGTTTTCCATTGATTTTCCTTATCTTTTGCCATATATCTTTTGTGGATGTGTTTGAAGATATGTTTGAGACATATTCTTTCCATGATGCGATTTTTTCAGCTATTACTGTTTTTCTAAATTTGGCTGTATATTATTTATATAGTGGTTTAATGTGGTTAATTGTTATGTTTGTTATAAGTATTATGTTTAATATGTTTATATTATAGGGCATTTTGTTGAGTGATTTAAGGCGTGTTATGCGTCTGTTATGATTGGGACCCAATATATGTTTTATTTTACTTAAGGTTGTTAAGGTTGGAGTTCCACCATGGGACAGGGGATTTTGTGGAATGTGATTTGGTTTTTGGAATACTTTTATCTGCAGCATTTATTATGAAGTTTGAGAAGGATTCACATGTAGTATTGTGATCTTCATTATGTGGGAATGGTGGTGTTTCGAGTATATATGAAATATTTATCCCAGTTAGCGTTTGGGATATTATATCTTGTAGGTGGCAATAATTTGATAATACTTAAGTAGTTCAGAATGATTGGGAAATGGTCACTAGTGTATGAATCGTCTAGGACGTTCCATTCAAATTTCTCGGCTACATCATTTGAGCATAATGAAATGTTAATTGAGGAAAAGGTTAGGTGTGTATTTGAAAAATATGTTGAAACTTCACTTTCATTGAGACAACACAGGTTGTGTTTCATTATAGTTTTTTCTATGTTGATTCCGGATGTGTCAATGGATTATGTGCATCAAAATCTCTTACCATAAGTAGGGGTTCCTGTATACTTTTGCTAATAAGTTCAGAAAAATTACTAAAATTTGCATTGAAATTTGGTTGGTTATATAAATTACAAATAGTGATTTTACTTTTGTCTGGCATATACAGTTTAATTGATGTTATTTGGTATGGCATAGATGAAATGTCGAAAGGTTCATATGTTATGCTATTATAAACGTATATGGCTGTGCCTAGTTTTCCACCGTCAGTTGGTGAATAACAGGCAATTTTATAGTGTTGGATATTTGTAGGGTTATTTACTATATGTTGTAGACATATGCACATTGGGTTGTGGTCTCATATGATTCTTTGTAATTCACCCAGACGTAGTCGGGTTAGGAGACCATTTATATTCCATTGAAGGATTTTATATTCCATTATTGGGAGGAGTTGGTGTTAAATTCTGTAAATTGATTGCTGATTTTACTTTGCCTCGTAGTTTATATGCATTTGAATTTATTTGTGTTTTTTTAATCGTTGTATTTGTATGTAGGTTATTAGATTCTGCAGTTCTTTGTTTTTCATAATTGAATATTAATAAGTCTATTTTTTATTTTATAATTTCCTTTTTGTATTTTAAGGATTCAGAACATAATTCGTTGTCATGTTGGTGTGTTAAAGGGCATTTCCTTAATTTAGTAAAATTGTCTATACAATTTCGTACTGAGTCCTCTATCTTGGTAGTTAGTTGGTTATATGTACTTATAAAGCGTTCATTACAACCACAAGACGAAGCATGTTTAGTAATGTTAATTATAGGTTCAGAAGTATTTGATCTAGCTTTAGAAATTTCTGGTTTTGTAATTCTATTGGTCCGTTTCCGTAGTGATAAGGACTGTTGGTTTGAGGGGTTATTTGTTTTGTTGTTGTTAATGGAATATTTGGGTCTTGTGGATGGTTGTGGAGTGATAGTTATATTTTGGTTTGGTTTAATGGGTTGATTTTCATTAGTATTATTTGATGGGAGTTGTAAGGAGAGATTAATTGTTTCTTTACTGTCCAGACGTTGGCTGCTTGATTGAGATTGAGGGTAACTGTGTATTTCCACTTGTAATGAGGTTAGTATAATATCTTTTTTAAAATGTTCTCCTTGTGTCGTTGGAGATTCTTTGGATTGATTGTAATTGTCAATATTTACTTTTTCCCCCTTGTCTGTGGTTCGTTCCAGTATTTTTCTCTTTTTGTCAGTTCGATTATTGTTATCATTTAACTCCTCTTCCATTGGAAGTTCTTTTCCATGGATAGCTGAATCCTCTTTGTTAGTGGTGGTAGTGGTTGTTATAATATCACTTTTATTTTGGGTTTAGTATTATTGGTATGAAATTTAGTTTCTATGTTTATACTATCTTGTTTTTTATTGTGCTGCTTGATGTCTTGATATTTAGTCGCATTTGAAAAGGTGGGGGTTTTGGGTGGATTATTAACTCCTCTTACTTTTAGCTCAAATCTGGCTTCCATATTTTAGTTGATTACAGATCCAATTAGTGGTATGGTTATCTGATGCGCAGACTGCACATATTGCCTTATTACGGTATTTTTTGTATGTGACCATACCTTGAGCACTTTGTACATTGTAGTGGTTTTGGAACGAAAGGACGAACTTCTCTATTTAGTTCAAGAATTTTTATTTTAAATGGTAGGTCATGTTTTTATTTTTTCTTTCCTACTTGAAATCGAGTATATTTCTAAATCATGGATGTTGTTATATCTCAATATTTAAGGAGTCTAGCAGTAGTTGTTTTGAAGGAAGCTCCTGCTCGCTATTGGGTAGGATGACTGTACCCTGTACATAATTCAATGTTTCGTGGCATAACATGATTAGTATGGCCCAAGTGTAAGCAGAACCCACTTGCTAGGACTAAGAGTATTACGATAATACAATTATCCCCATCCTAATCACGTTATGGGCAAACTGGATAGAATGCCGAGAGTTCTATTCCTAAAACCAGGCTCCCCCTGGAAACCGTGGTCCAGTCCACAGAATAGTTCCGCCTGAAAAACAGGTCCGAACATTGCCGGGTAGACGATGAATCTACCACAGTTCTCATTATTTAGCTTCGGATTTAACTCCACGTTAAGCCATGATATGTTTTCTCAGTTATTTGCTTTCAAAAATTTTGGCAAAAATGGAAAAGTCCACAAAAGTTAACTCGAGAATATATAATGTCATATGGGACTCTTGGGTTCGAACCTGGGAAGAGATTCCTGAGGTTCGACAGCCCCCTCACCACGTCAAGGTGGTCCCATAATGAGGGGGGAGGCAATCCATAGCATCGCCACTTGTGTGTAGACTCGACTCGACCTCTGGTATTGTAGAACCAAGCCGTTTCCATCGTCACCATCACATGAAGTTGGGAATTCTCTAAAGTCATTGTGTGTCCGTATTTAAAAAATCTACATGATCATAGAACAACTAAAGTCTTGCTTTACCACACAAATCTGTCATTAATTAATATACTCAATCACCTAGTCAAATATTAAAAATTACACACTAAACAAAATATAATCTTTACCCACTGAATCCTCACAAGTAATCCTATATCTGGCAAACACAATATAAAAAAAGAGTCCATAATGTCTAACAACAAAACCCTTTTACTGTTTATATAATTAACCTCCATGAAACATAATGCCGAACACCCCTTCTAAGAAAATAAAATAAAAATAGTAGCAACAATAATAAGTGAACTTTCCATATTACAAAACGTACACAGAGAAAAAAAAGACATATATAATCCAATGCTTTTCCCCATAAATGCACTATATATCGTTACGGAATTTGCTACCACAACAATCTCATTGAACAGAAACAACCGGAAACAACCCTTACATACATCTCCGTGGAATGCCATAATCAACATCTCCGAAAATAGTGCAAATCTCCAAGTAATCAACTCCCAAAGGAAAAAATCAGCAACCAGACTCATCACAGCATTATCAGCAAAAATCCACCTGTGAACACCTCATGTGCTCGAATCGAACTATAGATTTGTCTAGCCAGACTTGCAACCTCAGATATCACTATATAACCACATTTCACAAAATTATCTCTAGGATATCACCAAAGGTGCCTGCCCCCCCAAAAAAATTGTCCTTAAAAACATAACTCCCCATGATACTACCCCAAGTATATAAAACCAAACTACCACCTATTTGGGATATAAACCACAGTAAACCACAATTCAACAATTATATACTGCCAAATATAACCACTGGGGAATATAAATATACAAAACCTCCATAAAACCACAATGCAGTAGTGTTACCCCCCCCCCCCCCCACCAATAACCACAACACCAAAAGGAACCACAATACCCTCCTCTTTGGCTCATAAAACCACAGATCACCAGCAAAAATCATAACGAAAAAAAACTCGCCACTAAAGATTATAGCCACAAAAAAAATCCACCATCCCAAAAAAACCACAGAAATTCAGCTCCAAAACCACATACACACAGGAATTATCACAAGTTTATCATCACGTTTCTCAACCAAAACAGAAATTCACCATATTTTCAAACAACTTTCCACATAAAATATTGACCTCTGAATCTTACCCAAAACGCCGCAGTTAGTACATAATAAGGAAAAAAACATGTGAAGAAAATGAAAGAGAAAAAAAAACATAAAAATCATTTCACCACCAAATTGCAAAAACAAGTCAACAACAAAAAATGAAATTGCGCAACAATATATTAATCACCACAACCAATTCTTTTCAATTTTGAGATGTGTTAATTTCGACCAACCTGTTTTTTTCCTCTAAGACTACAAATCTGTTTCCAATTTTTTCCTCTATGATTCTAAAAGGACCTTCAAATTTCGGCCCTAATTTGTAGTTCAGCTCATTTCTCACCAGGTATTCCGACTGTTATCCCATTAACACCCGCATGGATCGAAATCTTGTGTCTCCTACATGCAGGATGACCCAGCAAAAGTCTGTTGCCCAACACAATCCCTTTCATTACCAGAAATGGTTCTATTAATACTCTGTCACCGAGAGTAAATTGTATTTGAACACAACCCAGGGTATTTAATCTATGGGCTCGCACATCACACACCGTCTCAGTTGAAGGTTTCCATGGGAGGACATGGATTAATACAAATTGTGATCCATCAAGTTTATGCTTACACCAGTAGCAATAAATACTGGGATATCAACGTCCTCCACTGTTGCGTAAACTATAGGCCTGGGCTCTGGGGTGTCCCACACGAGACCACAATGGCACGTAGTAATCACCTATACCTTTTTTGTTGATCGGCCTCCCAAAAAATTTCAATGATCCCTTTGTCCCCTGGAAGGACCTGCCTGGGAAGTCCTCACATTATAATTCCCAGAACTTTGAGGTGTAGGCCTTGCATCTTTCTGTATCTGGGACGGAAAAGATTGCCAATAGTGATCAGTACTCTTACACATTCCACAATATTGAACTCTACACATTTTCTTTATGTGCCCTGGTTTATTACAATTGAAACAGCGCAACTACTGTTGCCTTTGATCGATCGATCTTTTGTTATATTCAACTTTTGCACACAACCAGGGAGAAGAAAATTCTGTGTCTCTTTGCATCCTATTTCTCGGGTCTCTCCCATTAAAAAATGTACTATCTACAGTGGGACATTTAGACATATGTTTCTCAATTTGGGCATATAGTAATTCTTCGTCTGAAGTAGGTTCAATCTTTTCATCAAAACTATCCACTATTGCACCAGTACATCATGCAAGAGCATTGAAAAATGGATCAGTTTATGTAAATTGTCAAGTGAGACACTACCTCCTGTAGCCCTAAATATTTAGATGTTTTCAATTTTCCTACCCATTCTGCCACTGAGTAAAAAAGTTTTGAACTATGTTCTACGAGGCTATTTGTGCCTTTCCATATCTTATTTAGCCCCATGAGGTCCCTCACCATATCCCCATGTTCCTTTGAGCCATAAGCTGCTTTTAAAACTGCTTGCAAATCAGTCCAGGTACAACATTTTGCAAATTGGAAACTCCTGCAATGATGGGAGAGATCACCCTTATTGAAATCTAACGGAGCTTTCGCCTCTCTAAATGCCTCTACATCACCGTTATGTTTTTTGCGCTTAAATAATTATTCACACCTTCAATAAAGATTTGCACTGGTTGCGAAAGTGCTCCATCTACAATTCCCCTAAATGGACTTACACACGCACTAACATTCGTGACGTGATGAACCAGAGTCATAGTACCCTTTGCGTCCGCCATATTCCTATTTTTACAAAAGCTTTTGTGCTCTATGACATTTCCCAACCTCAATAACATTAATGTATTTATATACAAACAAAACCCAATCCAGAAAAATTAATAAAAACTTCCCCCAATAAAAGATAATAAAAAACAAACATGCACCACGCCCAGTAAATCATCCCACAAACAGCTGTTTGTTGAACTAGGTTATATCAAAATAACACACAAAAAAACAGGGAGGAGATAAAAATAAATAGTGCAAAAGTGCTTCACTCAGCAAACCACATCTCTCTCTCACACTTCCAAGCACCTAGTAACCAACCACCCTCTCTCTCACTCACTCAGACCCTCGCCTCTTTCTCTCTCTAGGGCGTAACTCACAATAACCAAAAAAAACCACGCTCATGTTATTACAAAAGCTCTCTCCAATGCCCATCGAATCTCGAGAAACATCAAAACAAAAATACACTTTGAGCATATTCATCACCAATAAAAGGAGAACAAAAAAAAGGGGAAAGAAAGGAAGCAATAAAATTACACTCACATCTTCATGTGACTGGAACCTAAACTTGTATACGCATTGCAAAATGTGCATAACTTATTCACCACCCAATAAACCCTTTAATATGCCAAAAATTAAACTTTTCCCCATAACTTCAGGACACTAGTTTTTACGAATCACTAACCAGCTAGACTGTCTGAGATGCAGAAGAGAACGAGGAGCAAGAGCATTGAAAAATGAAAGTTGCGAGAGGAGCAGACCCAGGATCGAGTCGAGAAAAGCATAGAGGAGAGGCACGAACGGATATTGAACGAGAGACCGAGAAAAGGGAGTGAAGAGAGATCGATTGAGCCTCCTTGAGAGTGAGCCCATGTTTCAGACGAGACGAAACATGTCCGACTATAGACTTGCGAGCAAGCAGTCAGAGGACGCGAGATCGATCTAGGGGGGGCGGATGGCGCGAGGAGATGAGGTAGGGGGGGAGAGAAGGGATATGAGACGAGATGGAGCGAGACGAGGATCCGATCGAAGAGCGGACGAGAGAGAGAGAGAGATAGAGAAAGAGAGAGAGTTTGGAACCAGTGAGGGAAAGAGAGAGAGAGGTTAACCCTGCCCAAACACAAAACTCTTGGATCAGCAAAGAAAACCCCGAGTATTCCTAACTAGCCACCAATCTCTTTGTTAGTTTACCTACAGCCTATTAAATGTATAAAAAGCTTTTTAGAGGCTGCCACCAAAACTATTACCCCTATCAAAACTACACAAGTGGCAACTCTTAATTTTCAGTATCTGGCTGCCTCTCTCTGCCAGCAATATCAAACTAGGCTAATAAATTCACGTGAAAACAAAAACATGCTATTTATTTCCCAAACTAGATGAACGTAAAATGTAACAAAATGACTAAAATGGGTCATGTTAAGAACTAAGCCTGACCCACAAAAAGAACTGTAAATTATCATTCTACTCTCCTGAATTAGTCTAATTAATCATCCCAAACTCTCAAATTTCGATAGTCAAGTCTTAGAGAACCCATCTCTAGAATAATGACATGGGACCCATCTGAAACAAAGTGACATATCCATTATATTTCCCACCACACAATTAATGTTAAATAAATGTATACACTTCACACTTCTCTCTTTTCAAAGGCAACTGTTCCTAAGTCATTTAAATATGCCATACCTCTTTGATGGGTTTGTAGCAACACCTGGTGTCCTCCGAACCCCTTATTGCCTTGCCTCCGGAGCGTTTGTCTTTCTCACTAAGTGTCAGGTGATCGCACCCATCATTACACGCACAAACACACATAATCATCACCCACACCTTAAAAGCCCCCATAGCTACTGGCTGTAGAGGCCTCAACCTCACAAATGCACATTCAACAATTCCTTCTTCAAGGAAGGTTATCACTAGGTTCTTTCTGTCTTCAAGCCAAGAGAGCTGATACCTTGCAATTCACCGATACATTTACTTTCTTCTTTTAATACATATATAAAAGCAATAGAAATTTGACGGAGGGAGACAGATCCAAATGAAGCTCTGAGAAAGAGAGCATTTGGTCAGACGACTTAGTTTAATAGAATTAATTTCGTTTAAATTCAGTTTTAATTTGAATGAAAAGGCTGAATGTTTTATGTACACCTGAGCCACGATATCCGATCACAGAAACAGGAAAGTTGAAATAAAATTATTAAGTTTAGTAAAAGTTACTTTTTCATAATATTTCCAAGATGTTATAAGATAGACAGAATTTTCATTGACAGTTATAAATGACAATATTTCATTTTAATTCCACATCTGAGCTTCTCGGATTATTGAAGAGTATCTTTCATAATCTAGACTGCTAACCGAGAGATTTTGTTCCAGTCTTATTATATGCCTCTTGTTTTTGTTAGATACAAGGTTTTATTCCTAAACAAATATGAAATCACTAACAGATATAGCAAAATGAAAACCAATTTGAGACGCTGGAACCTATGAGAAATAAAACAAGGAAAAAAACTGATAAAACTAAAACACTTCTCTCTCTCTCTCTCTCTCTATCTCTGCTTCTCTCTCTCTCTCTGCTCGATCTTCTCCTCTCTCTCTCTCTCTCTCTCATTCTCCGTCGCAATATGGCGCCAAAAATAATAACTTTGGCACTTTTTTATTTGTTACTTTCTTTTTCTTTCTCTTCATTGTGTCGTCGACTGGAACGTTGTCGGGTGCAAAAGTGCCTGTGAAATGGAGATACACGAATTCAATTTAGATAATGTGGGACTGGTTCGTCTCGTAAAATGCTCCCTCTAGGCGGTCTTCTCTCTCCCGCTTGCGTCCTTATATATATTCTGAGGGAAAGATATTCATGCAACTTGGGAGAGTCCTTGATGTGAATAATTTTTTTGATAATAGAGGAATATCATTTCTTTCAAGAAACTCTGGCTCAATTCTTCATTCCATTAGGAATGAACTTAAATGTACCAGATTATAATATATATTTATGTATATATTAACAACATCACTTACACAGTTGTTCTGCTCGTTAATACAATTACTAACAGTACCACATTGAAAGGGGATGGTATCTAGAGAAAATATTTATTCAAGAAAAGGCGCTGTTAGCCATGGAGACATAGTAACTTTTTTTTTATTCATTAAATATCTCTGCTAGATACCATCTACTTTCAATGAGGTCCTGTCTGTAATTATATATATGACTGGTAAAAATATTCTTTTACAACAGAATTCCATCTAATAAAAGGAGCCCATGAAAATGCCAAAATATAGAGAGAAAATACTCTATTTCAGTGACTGCTGTCTCTCTCTCTTCATGCAGATGATTTATTTTTAGAATGAAGAGAGACACAGCAGTCTCTGAAATATAGTATTTTCTCTCTATATTTTGGCGTTTTATGGGCTTCTTTTATTATATATATATATATATATATATATATATATATATATATATATATATATATATATATATATATATATATATATATATATTTAAGTATATATATATCTATATATAGTATATATATATATATATGATATATAAATGAATATAAATATATATCTATATATATATATACTATTAATATATCAATATCTATTATTATTAATATAAATATTCTAATTTAATTTATCATTCTATAACCATTTTTTTTTTTTCTTTTAATAACTGATCGTTTTCTTTTTGTGCTTCATATTATTTTCTGTACCTCCTTTCGAATGGACACAATGGTGTTTATTAGTCTAAATTTCAAGTCAGAGCCCATAATATATATATATATATATATATATATTATATATAATATATATAATATATATATATATATATATATATATATATATATATATATATATAGGCTTGTTTCATATGAATAAGGGTTCATCTCCTGAATCTTACTATAATGTGCGTTATGTCTGTCCGTTCGTCTGTCATTCAATCAGGGCCAAACGGGTGGTCCGATGTGCATGAAACTTGGCAGGGTTATACTGGGGACCCCTAAGATAGTTTATAATGAGGTTTCATCCTACCTCTCCCCGCCCACCGCTTCCGAAGGGGGTAGGGGTGATAAGGGATTCCCTGAAACAGAGTTGGTTCCGCCCCTGAAACGGGGCTGGTTATGTCTGTAGCCTTAGTTACTTTGCGAATTTATCATACATAATTCATGTATTCATAAGCTTGCTAGTAATAAAAAACTTAATTTTTTTAAACCCTTCGAATTTTATTTTCAATGAATTGTGAGGATTTACACTCGGCATATTTCATAAAATTCTACGTATCAAAAAAGGAATTTGTTGTGACCGAAATCTGAATCAAGATTTAACAAACAAGGCATGATCCGACCTCTAGCTTACTCGAGGCACGTGCTAAAATCTACGTTAAATTAGTGCACTGTTTCGCCAACGAAAATTTAAATAAATATGCTACGTTTTATTAAAAAATTTTCTGTATTGTTTAACATGCACATTATTTATTCTTCCCATTTCCATTCTAATAAATAAACCATATATAACCTATCCTAGAATTCCTGTATCTTTAACTCGAACTAATACACCCTTTATAGACATTTTTAGGCTTTTCCATAGGGGTTTCCTAAACTCCCAACAACAATAATAACAAAGTAGCTTGTATGCTTATAATCCTATGAACTTTCTCAAAATTAGACTATAGCCTTTAGCTCTGTTATAATCAACCGAATATTTAATAGCATTTTGTAAGACTATTGACATAAAGTTTATTTTTATAATTCATCTCTTGACATTTTAGGAAGCTGGTAATTCGCTTCGAAATGGCAGGATTAATATAAGGTGACCGAATTGAGGTCGCATTGAAAATTTAATCTGTTTTGCAATTCTTTCTAACACCATTCCTTTTAAGTTCGATGTCTCCATTGATTTCGTTTTGTAATTATTGGAATCTTTGCTCATAGGTTGTTATTATTACTATTATCATTATTGGTATGATTATTATTATTATCATTGTTATTATTATTATTATTTTTTTTTGGCCTCTATCACAGTCCTCCAATTCGACTGGGTGGTATTTATAGTGTGGGGTTCCAGGTTGCATCCTGCCCCCTTAGGAGTCCACCACTTTTCTTACTATGTGCGCCGTTTCTAGGATCACACTCTTCTGCATGAGTCCTGGAGCTACTTCAGCCTCTAGTTTTTCTAGATTCCTTTTCAGGGATCTTGTGATCGTGCCTAGTGTTCCTATGATTATCGGAACTGGCATATCTCATATCCTTCTTATTTGTATTTTCAGATCTTGATACTTATCCATTTTTTCCCTCTCTTTCTCTTCAACTCTGGTGTCCCATGGTATTGCGACATCGATGAGTGATACTTTCTTCTTGATTTTGTCAATCGACGTCACGTTTGGTCTATTTGCACGTATCACCCTATCCATTCTGATACCATAGTCCCAGAGGATCTTTGCCTGATCGTTTTCTATCACTCCCTCTGGTTGGTGCTCGTACCACTTATTACTGCAAGGTAGCTAATGTTTCTTGCGCAGGCTCCAGTGGAGGGCTTTTGCCACTGAATCATGTCTCTTTTTGTACTGGTTCTGTGCAAGTGCCGGACATTCGCTTGCTATGTGGTTTATGGCTTCATTTTTCGTATTGCACTTCCTACATATGGGAGAGATGTTATTTCCGTCTATCGTTCTTTGAACATATCTGGTTCTTAGGGCCTGATCTTGTGCCGCTGTTATCATTCCTTCAGTTTCCTTCTTTAGCTCTCCCCTCTGTAGCCATTGCCAGGTGTCATCGCTGGCTAGTTCTTTAGTCTGTCTCATGTATTGTCCGTGCATTGGTTTGTTGTGCCGATCCTCTGTTCTGTTTGTCATTCTCCTGTCTCTGTATATTTCTGGGTCTTCGCCTACTTTTATTAGTCCTTCTTCCCATGCACTCTCTAGCCACTCGTCTTCACTGGTTTTCAGATATTGCTCCAGTCCTCTGTTCTCGATGTTGACGCAGTCCTCTATACTTAGTAGTCCTCTACCTCCTTCCTTTCGTGTTATGTATAGTCTGTCCGTATTTGCTCTTGGGTGTAGTGCTTTGTGTATTGTCATATGTTTCCTGGTTTTCTGATCTATGCTGCGGAGTTCTGCCTTCGTCCATTCCACTATCCCTACGCTATATCTGATTACTGGCACTGCCCATGTGTTTATGGCTTTTATCCTATTTCCGGCATTGAGTTTTGACTTGAGTATCGCCTTGAGTCTCTGAATATATTCTTTCCTGATCGTGTCCTTCATCTCCTTGGTGTTTCATATCCCCCCCTCCTTGATTCCCATTAATATTATTACAAACATTATTATTATTAATTATTATTTAATTATTATTATTATTATTATTATTATTATTATTATTATTATTATTATTATTATTTTATTATTTACTCGCTAATTTTACTATCTGTATTATAAGATTCAATGAACATGATTTGTGTCAAATTATATGCACATTTTACATGAAATTAAATATATATGACACCAATTACATACTTTGCAGGATTTATATCCCCTAAAACTATCAGTTCGGGCATCAGAAACTTGACCTACAGTGCGTTCAATTTGGAATAAATTAAATACACAGCTCAAATCGAACGCAATATCTCAACATAAGCAAAAAATACTATCTAGGGAGGAACAGACCATGTACTGTGAAACTATATGTTCGGGTATCAAAAACCTGACCTGGAGTGCGTTCGTATGGAAAGAATAAAATGCACAGCTGAAATCGAACGCAATATGTCAACATAAGCAGAAAATATCTTCTAGGTCATCTAGGTACAAAAATATTTACTTTAAAAAGCCACTGGTAGCAGAATGACTATATATTTATGACATATCTTCATATATTATAGTCCTGTTGAAACTGAGCCTTTAATCGGCAAATCTTAAATAAACTGGTTCAGCTTAAACAGGTACTCTTAGTAGAATTGATATTTCAAACGCTTCTTGGAACAGTCTTGTCGAAACTGCACACTTGTGAAAGTCACTAGGAACCTTAAAGCTGTAAATCTTATGTCAAACTTCAGAACATCGACCAAACAGCATTGGGAAAGGGAATCCAAGATTAGCTATTGGGGTCAGTGTGACATTTGATGTCTCCTAGATAGAATAGTAAAGAAATCAGTGTTCTTCGTACGGAAATAACTTTTGAATGCCACAATAGAATTTATCTTATATAAGTCAGTTTAGTCGTCAGTTTGGAGACAATAAGATGTTCGTGGACAGAATATTGATTTAAAGGTACATACTCTAATTTTAAGAACAAAGCAATATAGAACTAAAAGTATAGGTCCCTAAATATTAACATGATCCTTTCCAATGTGTTTACATAGTTATTTTCAAGATACTGACTTATATCTCTTTTTATTTATTATAACATCTTTAGCTGTAAATCCTTATCGACAGCGTCAAAAGACTATGAACACAAGAGGGGCCGAAAGTGAAATCAGTCTACACAGAGAGACGAATTCTAAGAAAAGGCAATAAATATATAAATAAGAAGAAACAGCAAATAAAACCGACAAACCTGAAATTCAGGAGACGTCGCTGTTATAAAGAATGGCAGATTTAAGCGAGTTGATTTTATATATTGTTTTTCTATTTTCCTTACAATTCGCTTCTCAGGATCAGCGATGTTTCTGAGTAACTTGCCAATTTTCATATTGGGAATTTAAAAAAAATTGCATTTGCCTAAAAGAGGGTCTTCTACCAAAATAATAATAATAATAATAATAATAATAATAATAATAATAATAATAATAATAATAATAATAATAATAATAATAAGTGCAATACGAAAAATGAAACCATAAACCACATAGCAAGCGAATGCCCGGCACTTGCACAGAACCAGTACAAAAAGAGGCATGATTCAGTAGAAAAGCCCTCCACTGGAGCCTGTGCAAGAAACATCAGCTACCTTGCAGTAATAAGTGGTACGAGCACCAACCTGAGGGAGTGATAGAAAACGATCACGCAAAGATCCTCTGGGACTATGGTATCAGGACGGATAGGGTGATACGTGCAAACAGACCAGACGTGACGTTGATTGACAAAGTCAAGAAGAAAGTATCACTCATTGATGTCGCAATACCATGGGACACCAGAGTTGAAGAGAAAGAGAGGGAAAAAATGGATAAGTATCAAGATTTGAAAATAGAAATAAGAAGGATATGGGATATGCCAGTGGAAATCGTACCCATAATCATAGGAGCACTAGGCACGATCCCAAGATCCCTGAAAAGGTATCTAGAAAAACTAGAGGTTGAAGTAGCTCCGGGCCTCATGCAGAAGAGTGTGATCCTAGAAACGGCACACATAGTAAGAAAAGTGATGGACTCCTAAGGAGGCAGGATGCAACCCTCCCCCCCGGAACCCCACACAATAAATACCACCCAGTCGAATTGGAGGACTGTGATAGAGCAAAAAAAAAATAAATAAATAAAAAAAAAATAATAATAATAATAATAATAATAATAATAATAATAATATAATAATAATAATAATTCTATTATTAAAAGTAATGGCTACTTAAGCAGCGTTACACTTGTAGAGATTCTTCTCTATTTTGCGAATAGCGGCTTTTTCCATGCTACTTAAACAGGCTACTATATTTGACCATGACCTATATAGGTCATGGTCAAATATAGGGTCAAAATAGGTGTATATATTTGAATTTTACAGATAAACCATGATATCATAGCCATCAAAGTCATTAACGATTCTCTCTCTCAACCCTCTCTCTCTCTCTCTCGTCTCTCTCTCTCTCTCTTTCTTACAGCGAGCTTTCGTCTCGAGCTGCCAGACATCCTCGGCTGGGAAGCTGAGGGTGGACTGTTCTTGGTGCGGCGTCCGTCCTCCTTATATCTGTGGTTTGACAGCAGAAAATTAATTGTTTCTGCCATATTAGTCACCTATTATCATATATATATTATTATATATATATATATATATATATATATATATATATAGAGAGAGAGAGAGAGAGAGAGAGAGAGAGAGAGAGAGAGAGAGAGAGGATGAAGGTAACGAGTCGTTTACCACAGTCATTTACAAACATTAAGACTAATGACTTTCCTTAAAGAAGAAATCTTTTCTATAATCTCTCCTTCATGTTCCAGCTCATTTATTTGAGAAATAAATAAAGATTGATTATTTAGTTCTCAATATGAAATTTATGTATGTAAGGTATTCATACATACACACGGAGACAGGGATGATGAGGTATCAAACAATGACACACGAAGAAACACCGTCAAAGTAACAGAGAGGACGGAAGGGGTAGAAAAGATTAGACAATGGATGGAGCCAGATCCAGAGAGAACAAAGATCCCCTCCATGAAAGCCTACAACACCAAGAAATTAAGGGAGAAAACAAGTGAGGTCAATGAAATAATGGGCATAATACACACCACCAGTATCACAGAAACAAATAACTTGGCATATGCAGAACTGATGGGGATTCGAACACCAACACCACCAGCACAACCAACCCAACAGAAACCAAAACAGCAACCTCCTTGGAAAAGGCGCCTGGAAAAGCAAACCATGGTGATGAGATCTGACTTGAGTAAACTGAAAGAGATGGCTAAAAAAAGGCTAAGAAAAAGGGCTAACAAGGGAGGAACTCAACGAGAAATACAAAGTACAAGAGAGGGGACTAAACAACACAATAGAAGATGTAAAACAGAGGCCAAAGCACATAAGATCCAACGGTACATGAACAGGAATAAGGGATACCAACAGAACAAACTATTCGGAACCAACCAGAAAAGATTATACAGCCAACTAAGAGGGGAAGACAACCACCAAGAAATTCCTGAAGCCGAACCAAGTAAGAGACTCTGGGAAAACTTATGGAGCAATCCGGTATCACACAACAAACAAGCAACATGGCTCCAGGAAGTCAAGGAAGAAGAAACAGGGAGAATAAAACAAAGATTCACAGAGATCACGACAGACACAGTTAGGCACCAACTAAAGAAAATGCCCAACTGGAAAGTCCCAGGTCCCGATGAAGTCCATGGATACTGGCTCAAAAACTTCAAGGCCCTACACCCATGAATAGCAGAACAACTCCAGCATTGTATCTCAAATCACCATGCACCCAAATGGATGACCACAGGAAGGACATCCTTAGTACAAAAAGACAAGAGTAAGGGAAATATAGCCAGTAACTACAGGCCTATCACCTGCCTACCAATAATGTGGAAGTTACTAACAGGTATCATCAGTTAAAGGCTATACAACTACCTAGAGGAGACAAACGCCATCCCCCCACCAACAGAAAGGCTGCAGAAGGAAGTGAAGGGGCACAAAAGACCAGCTTCTGATAGACAAAATGGTAATGAAAGAAGAGTAGGAGAAGGAAAACCAACCTAAGCATGGCATGGATAGACTATAAGAAAGCCTTCGACATGATACCACACACATGGCTAATAGAATGCCTGAAAATATATGGGGCAGAGAAAAACACCATCAGCTTCCTCAAAAATACAATGCGCAACTGGAATACAATACTTACAAGCTCTGAAATAAGACTAGCAGAGGTTAATATCAGGAGAGGGATCTTCCAGGGAGACTCACTGTCCCCACTACTCTTTGTAGTAGCCATGAATCCCATGACAAAAGTACTACAGAAGATGGATGCCGGGTACCAACTCAAGAAAAGAGGCAACAGAAATAACCATCTGATGTTCATAGACGACATCAAGCTGTATGGTAAGAGCGTCAAGGAAATAGATACCCTAATCCAGACTGTAAGGATTGTATCTGGGGACATCAGGATGGAGTTTGGAATAGAAAATGCGCCTTAGTCAACATACAAAAGGGAAAAGTAACAAGAACTGAAGGGATAAAGCTACCAGATGGGAGCAACATCAAACACATAGATGAGACAGGATACAAATACCTGGGAATAATGGAAGGAGGTGATATAAAACACCAAGAGATGAAGGACACGATCAGGAAAGAATATATGCAGAGACTCAAGGCGATACTCAAGTCAAAACTCAACGCCGGAAATATGATAAAAGCCATAAACACATGGGCAGTGCCAGTAATCAGATACAGCGCAGGAATAGTGGAATGGACGAAGGCAGAACTCCGCAGCATAGATCAGAAAACCAGGAAACATATGACAATACACAGAGCACTACACCCAAGAGCAAATACAGACAGACTCATAACACGAAAGGAAGGAGGGAGAGGACTACTAAGCATAGAGGACTGCGTCAACATCGAGAACAGAGGACTGGAGCAATATCTGAAAACCAGTGAAGACGAGTGGTTAAAGAGTGCATGGGAAGAAGGACTAATAAAAGTAGACGAAGACCCAGAAATATACAGTGACAGGAGAATGACAAACAGAACAGAGGACTGGCACAACAAACCAATGCACAGACAATACATGAGACAGACTAAAGAACTAGCCAGCGATGACACCTGGCAATGGCTACAGAGGGGAGAGCTAAAGAAGGAAACTGAAGGAATGATAACAGCGACAAAAGATCAGGTCCTAAGAACCAGATATGTTCAAAGAACGATAGACAGAAATAACATCTCTCCCATATGTAGGAAGTGCAATACGAAAAATGAAACCATAAACCACATAGCAAGCGAATGTCCGGCACTTGCACAGAACCAGTACAAAAAGAGACATGATTCAGTAGCAAAAGCCCTCCACTGGAGCCTGTGCAAGAAACATCAGCTATCCACCTTGCAGTAACTAAGTGGTACGAACACCAACCTGAGGGAGTGATAGAAAACGATCAGGCAAAGATCCTCTGGGACTATGGTATCAGAACGGATAGGGTGATACGTGCAAATAGACCAGACATGACGTTGATTGACAAAATCAAGAAGAAAGTATCACTCATTGATGTCCCAATACCATGGGACACCAGAGTTGAAGAGAAAGAGAGGAAAAAAATGAATAAGTATCAAAATCTGAAAATAGAAATAAGAAGGATATGGGATATGCCAGTGGAAATCGTACCCATAATCATAGGAGCACTAGGCACAATCCCAAGATCCTTGAAAAGGAATCTAGAAAAACTAGAGGCTGAAGTAGCTCCAGGACTCATGCAGAAGAGTGTGATCCTAGAAACGGCGCACAGTAAGAAAAGTGATGGACTCCTAAGGAGGCAGGATGTAACCCGGAATCCCACACTATAAATACCACCCAGTCGAATTGGAGGACTGTGATAGAGCAAAAAAAAAAAATATAATAATAATAATAATATTACTATTATTATTATTATTATTATTATTATTATTATTATTATTATTCTTTGGAAGCTTGAATTTCAGGGCTGACATTTGCTAATAGCTGGCCGATGTTCATATCTTGGTTAAAGAAATGTTTTCTAAAAATACTCATTTATTGATATGGTAACAAAAGTGGCGTATGGTCGCCGTAGGGTTAACAAATCTTAGTCTGGACGTTGTCTAAGGGCGTAACGGAATTCCAACGTTTCCAACCGTATCATCGGTTCATTTTCAAGGAAGGGTGAGCGTGAACTGATTGGAATGGGGTCGTTCGGCGGTATTTATTGTATCCCGGGTGCTTTGTCTGGCGAGCTCTGAGTTTTCATTGACTGAACAGAGGATTAAGTCCCTGAGTCAAGCCGTCTTGCTAAGGTGGATGTTCGTACAGTTCTTCGCGTGCGGACGCCCGAGACCGGGAGTGTAGTATTGGGAAGGTCATTGCCAGACTAAGATTTGTTAACCCTACGGCGACCATACGCCACTTTTGTTATCATATCAATAAATTAGTATTTTTAGAAAACATTTCTTTAACCAAGATATGAACATCGGCCAGCTATTAGAAAATGTCAGCCCTGATGAGAAGAGAATAATACGAAGAATTGAAAAGACCATACATAAAATCAATTCCACTGATGCTGCCATCCTTTTAACAAAACAAATAATAATAATAATAATAATAATAATAATAATAATAATAATAATAATAATAATAATAATAATAATAATGAGGAATGTGAAAAAACAAAATAAAAATAATAATAATAAAATCATACACTGTAAGTTCTCCACTTCTGTCTGCATACATTGGATCATTGTTCACCACTGTTCACCATTTAACTGAAAAAAGCAACGTGACTGTAAAGATCCGTGTCTGCAATATATCTGAATTGCCTATTACACGACCACCCACTAGAGTCTCACCCTTACGAATCAGCATTCTAATGATGCACAGAACATCATATTCATGACAGAAGTCCCCTTTACAAATGAGTGATACATCCAACACAGAGAGCCCGTTCGGATGCTTGTGTCATGGAGAACCCTTGTCGAGATCCCTTGTCGATTGCAAGAGAAAACTGGCCTCGTATCGTTCACCTATCATTGAGTTATAGGTTTAAGATTCTCTGGACACTGGCGAATTCCACCGAATTGCACCAGAATAGAGAGGTAATAAGATATTGAATTCTGATTTGATTTTCATCATACCAGAGACCACAGAGCTATTATTATTGCTTTTATTATTATTATTATTATTATTATTATTATTATTATTATTATTATTATTATTATTATTATTATTATTATTATTATTATTATTATAGAACTAAGGAAACGCTGTAACGAGGCTAAAATATTGACAACTAAGAGCCACAGTAGTTTCAAAAATTATTTAATTATGTTTTTTTTTAACCTTGTACAAAAAATATATTTTTAACACTACTGTGCCTTTTAATTGCCATAATTACTATTATTATTTTATTATTATTATTATTATTATTATTATTATTATTATTATTATTATTATTATTATTATTATTATTATTATTATTACATGCGTTGATTTAAAAGTCTTAAATAAACTGAATATCCAGCAAAGTAATGTTAACGATTTTAGTTCCAAATGAATTTCACTCCTATGAATATGGAATTACCCCCAGAACATTTTTGCTTTGGATATTAGAACTGAATATCAAATAGTGTCAGGTCTGTTTGCCTTTCTAATTTCCAAATCGTTATTTCAGATATGTAAATCAAACAATTATTGAAATGGAAAAAAAATGCATTTATTTAAACGCTTTCAAATGCGCATATCATCATCTTTGTCACTTCAGTCTTAATTTATTAATAGCATTTCAAATTTATGTACGCGTGATATCTCAAGCAAACGCTAAATACTTTTTCATTTTTTATTTTTCATTTTTATTATTTATATTGGCATGGTGGAATGATGAATTACCACCTTCATTATAACAGGGATTTCATGAGATGTTGGATGATGGGTCATTTAGACGCTGAGAAAAACATATCGTATAATTACTTAGCGGTTTTCATTGTTAATAAGAATATTCAAAAATATAACTGAGGTGCTTAGTCATAAAACCCACATAATGTGGCTTTGCTATATAGCAAAATAATATGACAAGTAACTACGCAAAAATTTTTAAGATATGACAAGAATACGTCTAATGTTGTTTTAAAAGAATAAAGATATTAAGTCAGTTAAGATACTTCTGTTAAACAAGATGTAATACAATGAAACATTAAGCTATTAAAATCGACAAGTGAATTCTTCAAAATTTTGTTTCGTATGTTGTCAAGCTTCAGTACTGGGGACAGAAGTTACTGTCAAAAGCAACAAAACAATACTACAATAAATTGTCGTATTATTCAGTCAATCTGGCACATGTTTCCCGTCACCGAAAGTCTAGACAAAAATAGATGTTTGCCAACTGTCTTGCCAAATATAGATCCTTGTCTTATCAAGCTTCAATACTGGGGACAAAAGTGGCTGTCCATAAAAATAAATCAATGATAAGTTGTTGAATTACCCAACCACTCTGCTTTAGGTTTCCCTTTACCGAAAAGCCAAACAAAAAGATTAAATAAATAAATAAAAAAAATTATAAATAAACCTTTGGCAACTGATACATCGTAACAATTGTAGATATTTCACTGTCAGTTTTACATCTCCAGTCTTATCTCTCAAATGATGCATGAAACGTATGCATTCAAATGCATACGTTTCATGTTTTTTTTTTTTTTTACTTTTGCCGTTGTTATAATATAAAGCACAAAAATCTTGTCTGCTACAAGACGCTAGTCGGCTCATCGTTTGCATAATTCAAATTCAGCTGTATTCTCGTGAAAAAAAATGTATTCACGAGAATGTATATTCATAAAGGTTGAGCCTTGTTTATATGTATTTCGCAGGCTCAGAATGTTATATAAAATTTTTCATAAGAAAACCAGGATGGTGCAGTTGTAGAAAAATAAAACATTATTATTATTATTATTATTATTATTATTATTATTATTATTATTATTATTATTATTATTATTATTATTATTATTATTATTATTATTCAGAAGATAATTCCCTATCCATATGGAACAAGCATACAGGGGCCATTGAGTAGACATTAAAGCCTTCAAAGAAGAGAGAGAGAGAGAGAGAGAGAGAGAGAGAGAGAGAGAGAGAGAGAGAGATAGAGAGAGAGAGAGAGAAGAGAGAGAGCGAAAAGAGAGATTTCACTGGCTTTCACTGATAAGAAACACAACCAAACATCATCCTGCCTCTCCCAAGAAGTCCCAAGAGAATTATTCACAAACTCAGAATTGCTTTCATGCCTTCCCCAGGCTTTATCTCACCAAGAAAGCGACTGTCTCAGTCGTTTTTCTCATTCTCAAGCAGAAATACAACTTCTGCTGCCTTTCCTACGATCCACGAAAGCATCATATCAGCAGTTCCACTAAATATATTGCCATTGCCATGCATCCCTCTTACAGATAGATCTCTTCCTTCTGATGATTCTGTTGTAATAATCTAAAATATCGGCTCTGCAGGAAGTCAAGTATGCTCTGTTCCTTGATGAAGACTTCTAATAGAAGATCTGTCAAAGCGGACAAATTGTCGGGTATCTAGATCTATTCTTACAGATATCTTCCTTCTGGTCATTCTGTTGGAATAATCAAGAAGACCGGCTCTGCAGAAAATCAAGCATGCTTTATCCCTTGATGAAGACTTCTGTTAGAAGATATCTGTCAAAGTGGGCATTTTTATCATAACTGTGTTATTATTTTTTTCTGGAAATTTTGGAATTACTATTATGACCCTTCAAATAACATTCTGAAATTAGCTGTTTTATGGTCAAATGATTTACATGAGATATCGAGACCATGTACTCAAATTTATCTCTTTCCAGAGAAAGGTAAAATTTGCCACCATCAGACGAATTGATTCAGTGCAGTCTGTATGAAAAAGCCAATATTTTCACAGAGTTTTCTTCAACTAAAGCCACTTGACTAGACTCGAATTAGTTTTAGTGTAACTCTGAAGTTATCCCTGCCAGGGAAAGAGGAAATACCTAATGTATCCTTATGAATGTCGGTTTTATTGCTGTTACAGATTGTTAAAACGAAATACATTTATCACTTAAAAATCTATCTAAAGCAAACAAGTTTTACTTCACCTTTAGGTCTTTAGATACACTACATCTTTAGTTCCCCTCAAATACTACTTACATTGCAATAGCTCTAATCTTGGATGTTGATAACTGCAGTTTATAAACCATTAATGCTTCTAGTATTTGCACATTCAATGAAAGCAAAAAATGAGACAAACCACTCTGTTTAACTGATTGTGCAGGTAAGATTTCGTATCCAATACCCCAATTTTAAAATCTCTTGGTGTTTACCAGAGATTTAAACAGAGGAAACCCCAAACATATTCACCTTATAATTATAATATACAATATTTCATACCATTTTCATATATCTGAACTTGTGTGCGCGGAGAGAGAGAGAGAGAGAGAGAGAGAGAGAGAGAGAGAGAGAGAGAGAGAGAGAGAGATTACTATGAATTATTATCATTTCAAATGTCTTTCCAATATCAAACCGACCACACTGAGGGTGATAAAGAGAAAAGGGGTCGGGAGTTGATTTTTATGAAAATGTATTGTTATGTATGACTTATGTATCCCATAAATATTTATGAGATAATCAGAGTGTTCTAATCACTTACAGATTCATCTGTTATCGGATTGTACTTATCACCTTATTACCTGTATTAAATTGATTTTTTTTTAAATTCTTTTAAGAATTTGGGTTTTCATTTTATTTTTAACTTTTTGTTCACTCACTCAATATTTAGGAAATTATTTTGTAGACTGATAGTGATTTAAAAATCTCAAATTGTAAAGTTGTTCCTAACATTCAAAACATCAGCCAAATAAAAGGAAAAAAATATAATTAAAAGAAAACTTTAAGTCTACTTACATGTTCCATATCCAAAAATTAATTTTTAAGTTTATCCTTCCTAGTTTAATTAAAAATCTACAATGGTAACGTTAGTCTGAACATTTAAATCTATAGCTAGATAAAAGAAAAAAATAATAAAAATCGAAAATTTACCTTTACAAATATATTAAGAAAAATCTAATATGGTATCTATTTTCATAAGTATATTCTTTCTAGTATCAAAATCTAAAATGTGTAAAGTTTGTTAAACATTTGAAACCTTGTCCCCACCCACCCCCAAAAAGAAAAGAAATTTTGTATTTATTTCTGGTCCTTATTAATGTACTTTATATAGTTATGTTACAAAATTGCCTCCTCACTAGTTTAAAGAACTAAAACAATAAAGTTGGTCGAAGCATTTCAAGTTAATGCCAAATAAAATATAAAAAAAGATAGATATAAAAGAATATGGTGTGTTTTTCTGTATTTTAAGAGTGTATTTTACAAACATGTTACCAAGAATCCTTTGTAGTAATGAAGTGAAATATTCCTTATTCTAAAAATATGTTACCAAGAATCCATTGTGGTAATGAGGAGAAATATTCCATATTTAAAAGTAATATTACAAAGATTCCATTGTGGTAATGAAGTAATATACGCCTCGAAGGTAAGTAAAAATATACGATATTTCTCCTTAATAATTTCAAAACCAGTACCGTTAATATTCTGCCAAATATGAAATCCTCGTGAAGTCTGCATAACGAAAAGACATATTCATTACAACCTCTCCTCCCAAATTGAACAGCAATGCGTTAGAGAGAGAGAGAGAGAGAGAGAGAGAGAGAGAGAGAGAGAGAG
>NC_061100.1:31390789-31403289 GCF_015104395.2 Macrobrachium nipponense
GGATGGTTTACTTATATCATGGAACCTCGACAAAAGATCCAGGTTGCTATATTGTGAAGCGAGTAGCTTGTATATATATATATTCATATATATTATATATATATATATATATATATTAATAATAGATTATATATATATATATATAAATTATTATATGATTATATATATATATATATATATATCTATATATATATATATGTTATAGATATTTATATATATATTATATATATATTATATATATATATATATATATTAATAATAATCATATTATTTAAATATATATATATATTATATATATATATTTAGTATATATAATATTATTATATATTTTAATTTAATATATATATGTGTGTATATATATAATTAATATATATATAATAATATATATAATATATACATTGACTTCTAGACGTGGTCATTAAAGGAAGTAGTATTACCTCGAAAATCTATATTATAATTAGCATCATTAGGGCTTTTATTATCGATCCGAAGTATCCTTGGAACCTATTGTGTGAATATCAAAACCGATAATTAACTTCTAGGAATTTCTACTAATGTAATGTAATCTGATCAGAGAAGAATATTTTTTCCTATAGTTAAAACATTGAAGTTAATTCCTAAGAGTTCCTAATGTTAAAATTTGATTCTAGAATGCAATTTTGTTTATTGTTAAACAACAAAAAAGATCTAATAACTAGGTAATTATTCCAGTAAATGCAAATTATTGGTACTTATATTTGTATTGTCAACTTCCTCTTTTGATCAATTATTGTTTTATCAACTGTCTGAATTCTCTTATTATCAAAATATTTTTCATTCTTCTTTTCAGATCATTATGAACTCCTAAATTATATTCACTCCTTATCAGCATCATCAGTAAATATCAACTCACTCTTTTGATCAATTACTGTTCTATCAACTGTCTGTATTCTCCTGTTATCAAATTTTCCATTTTCTTTCCAGATCATTATGAATTCTTAAATTATATTCATTCCTGGTCAACATCATCAATGAATACTTTTATATCAACTCATATACATCTCATAGACAACGTTCTTACATTGAATGTCAAATTTAAATTCTTAATTATCTTTCTTTTACCTTAATATTTGATATACCCGTATAGCAAATTTTCATAATTACCAAAACTTGCATTAAAAGTAACCTCACAAAGCTTTGCAATATCATCAGTCATCGTAAAGCTTCAATGGTTTTTCCCTTTGCTAAATAAATTAACCATTTGAAAAATATGACTTTCCTTTAGTGAAGAACAAATAATGCCGAGTTTTTTACACTGTACCTCTAGGTGCGTCCTAGTGCACCTGAGCTAGATAATCTGTCCAATAGAGTTTTGTGCCAGTAATAACTAAATGTACCTGATACAAGTTATAGCTAAAAAGTCCTAAACTTAAATATATTACTTCAGACTGGAAATATCTGTGTGGAAGGCCTTGGGTCGGAGGCTATAAAAACAGCCCTAGGCTTTAGATAAATTATATGGTGACTACATGATATGAGGAGGATAAATGCAACGTCTTAACTAACCCAGTTTTCACAAATAGCAGCAGCAAGGGTTATACCCAATGTGGTTTAACATAAAAAGGACTGGATATTATATACCCTGACCTATTCTGATGTATTCTTTAGGTCCAGGATATTCTACTTCAGCACTTACTACCTCTTTCAGAAATATGGATGACTACACGTACTTTATGAAGTACTGCTTTCATATAAGAGAATTCTCTGCTCAAGTTGTCCATGAGGGAGATAAGTTTATGTCAGTCGAGACTAAGAACGAAACTCCTCAGCCAACTCTGTTCTTTCGCCCCAAGGTTGGTGGACCATTGTAGATAACACTACAGGGTGTTTGCACCGTTCCATCGGGCCCAAGCTGCACAGTGTGACGGTTGGGCTTTCTCCTAGCTTGACACCTTTTGATCTTTGTACTTCTTTTTGATTTTCTGGATCTCTGGAGGTATCTTACTATTCAACCACCCAAGCTCGCTCTTTCCACTGTCTTAAGAACTGAATGGCCGAATATGCCTTAGTGTTGGACTCGACAGCCTAAATTTCATAAATCACTGTCCGTTCTCCTAAGACCTTATAGTACCATAAAGTTCTGGTATGATCTGACATCTGGAGGCTGTTTAAAACAAGGAGTCTCATCCTATTCTAAAGCCATGCTATTCAGCCACAATCCTAACAGGAGAATCCCTCCTTCTACAAACAATCCTATCGAAAGCTAATCAGTGAGATCAAGCATTGATACCAAACAATCCTACAAATTTAACATCATTAATTTTCACGTGACTATTATCACAAAAATGTACCCTTTTTTTCAGACGCATGTTTTTCCGCCCCCTTAAAGAAATAGAAAGACGTCTCCATTAGTATGTTTTCCCTCTTACAATCTTCCTCGCATTTGCGAGAACGAGTGGGAGGGATTCCGAAGGCTTTCCTTGAGGATTGTACCATCGACCATAAAATGATTCCAATGAGAACGAAGCCGAGTTATTTTTTCGTGGTTTTTCTCGACCGTTTGTTTCCTCTCTAGTTTGAAAAAGGAAGGATTGTGCTCTAGTTTTCTACTTCAATAATTTATGATCTGGAAATGCATTCGAGATATCTCTTTTTTTTTGTAACTATATAATTTGTACTCTGGAAATCTATACCAGATTTCTGTTTTTTCTGTGTAACTATATAATTTATACTCTAGAAATGCTTTCCGGATTTCTGGTTTTCCTTTGTCACTATTTAATATATACTCTAGAAATGCATTCCATATTTCTGGGTTTTTTTTCTTTAAAACTATTTAATTTATACTCTGGAAATGCATTCCAGATTTCTGTTTTTCTTTGGAAACTATTTAACTATTTAATTTATACTCTGGAAATGCATTCCAGATTTCTGTTTTTCGCTTACTCGGGGAGTAAGCCTACATACTACTTTGTTGTTGATGTTCTCGTTGGGGTGGGGTTTAGGAAAGGTCTATTAAGAGCCCAAAAACGTTTGAAAAAGGTTTTCCGTGTTGATTTAGATACAGGAATTTTAGGATAGGATGTCTATGGTTTATCTGTTAGAATGAAAATGAAAAAAATAAATAATGTGAATGTTAATTAAATAGTACAGGAAAATTACTTCTAATAAAATACAGCATATTCATTTTAATTTTAGTTGATGAAACATGGCTATATTTGACCGTGGATCACGCCTTGTTTTCTTTGTAATACAGGTCTATGGCGTACGTTGTTTGTTACATATCACTTCAAATTACTCTGCATTCCTTGAAATATGCGAATGCATGAAACTCAACCATTTGTTGTTTTTCAATAGATGTCTGTTTAGCCTCGTATTTAGGGATGGGAATAAAGATGAATTATATCACTTATATTCACTGCTGTTCGTTCGTGAAATGATCAACTCTGAACTCCCTTGAGGAGTTTCTGATTATGAAATAAGAAATGAATAGTTTTCAGTATTATATTCGTGTATGATTTCTGTCAGGACGCAATATTAACGGGTAATGTCCATGAGAAAACAGGATGTCAATTGCTTTAATACCTGGTTTTTGAAGTTACTTGATTAAAGAAAACTAAATCTAAGGAATTCGTCCGCTCGACTGACCATTTACTTATCTATTTAATTTGAGTTCTTTAGAAAATAAACAAAATTCATAGAAAACGAAAACTAAAAATTGCATGTTTTTGATATTTCAAACTACTTAAAAAATGTGTTAAAAATGTGTGCGTGACTGACCATTTCCTGATCTGTTTTCTTAGATGTTACTTAGAAATTAATAAAAAGAAATTAATCGCAAAACGAAAACTCAAAATTGCATGTTTTCAACATTTTAAGTTACTTAAAAAATTTTTAAAAATGTCTGCATGACTGACCATCTCCAGATCAATTTTTTTAGACGTGACTTAAAAAAATGAGTAAAATTTGTAGATAAACGAAAACTCAAAATTGCATGTTTTCAAAAAAAAAAAAAAAAAAAAAAAAAATTGCAAGGAAAAGATAAACGACGAGACTTCCCAGCTGTTACGTGGCTTTCAAAAATGCATTTAGCTTCTGGGGAAGAAACTAATGCTTGCGGGTGGGCGGATGTTGGAGGCCGTTGGGGGCTGAATATGGGGGTGGGGGTTTTTGGGTCTGATGGAGTTGGGGGAAGGCAATGGGGGGGGGGGGGGGGGGGGGTGGGGGGGGGGGTCAGGTAAGGTAGAAGTTCGGTTCAGGACGGTAGGAATGGGGAAAACACAATAAAAGAAGATAGAAAGCACCAGCTGATACGAAGTAAAAGAGCATAAGAGAATGTTGATGAATGGGCTTTGACATGAGAACGTTTCTTTTGAGAATTGGAAAGAAAAGATTTTCTCTCTCTCTCTCTCTCTCTCTCTCTCTCTCTCTCTCTCTCTCTCTCTCTCTCTCTCTCTAAAACATTAGGGCTTGGATGCAGCAGTGTCACCTGTTTCAATATTTTAATCTGCTTGAAGAAAACATATGACTGGAAGCGTGACACAGAGCGAAAATTAAATATGGATATGGCATGCAATACCAGATTGAACAACAATGCATTCTCTCTCTCTCTCTCTCTCTCTCTCTCTCTCTCTCTCTCTCTCTCTCTCTCTCTCTCTCTCCTTCCTTTCCTTCTCTCTTTCTCTCTCGTAGGATTTCGCATTTTCTGTTAGACCAAATAACCAAAAATATTCTAATAAAGTGAGCTAGATTTGTAATCCTTAGAACTTAGTTGTCTCCAAGAAAGTGAGTAATAAGACCAAATAGTCAATTTCAAATGGTGACAATAGGATTTTCGAAAGACGAAATTGGGTCTGGTGAAGTTGCGCATAGCGATGGTTGATGAGTTTGAGAGAAGTTAAACGAAGTTGGTGACTTCAGTCGCAGAGGCTGTTTATTAAAGGTGTAATCTTCATTTAAAGTGTCAAGTGTTTGTTTTGGGATAAGTGTAAGTGTTTATGGAAAAATTTCAAGAAATAAGTCCAAATATTTACTGATTTTATTTTAAGATGAATTTGGAAAAGGTGTATTCTAAAATTATTTTCTCTATTCCTAAGCTTCTAGACCAGGAAAAGTGACCAGGCAAATATTATAGCATCACTTTCTCATTACAGTTGGTATTTAATCTTTGTATCCCTCCTACCAAGTCGTTTCGCAATGCAGTAATTAACGACTCTTGTCTGAATTACGTATAATCATCCAAGCTTACAAGGAAACAATCGCTCATAAGACTCTCCGTTGTTGTTAGCACAATTTGATGCAGTTCAGAACTTTCTTAATGAATATAAGCTACTTATGAGATGTTTAATGAGTTGCTCTGTTTATAAATATACAATAGAGGAACAGACAATGGAGCAGAGACATACGAAACAGTTTTGTAATCTGAAAGAACTGAAAGCTTTTGTTAGTTAGGCCAAGAGTTTGAGAGTGACTGAAGGTCAGATACAAGTGGTCATTCGGGGAATTAGCCACCCGTCCCCCACTAACCCCTCCCCGACCCCACCCCCACCCCCTAAATAAAATAAACAATCGAAGAAAAAAAGGAAAGTTTTTGTATTAGGTCTGCTTGTGTGGGGAAAAATGTAATTACTGGATGTGTAAGTAGTAAATGGCAGGAAATAATATATATATATATATATATATATATATATATATATATATATATATATATATATATATATATATATACACACATATATATATATATACACACATATATATATATATATATATATATATATATATATATATATATATATATATATATATAAAGGTTTTTTGCCACGAAGGAAAAAATGAAAAAGCAAAGATGCCAAGTACTGTTCGGACCTCAGTAAAGGGTCCGAACAGGACCGAAAGTACTTGTCTATCTCGCTTTTTTCATTGTTTCCTTCGTGGCAAAAAACCTTTATGTATACATAGCATCACGTTTATATACTTCGATCAAGTTCATTATCTATATATATATATATAATATATATATATATATATATATATATATATATATATATATATATATATATATATATCTATATATATATATATATATATATATATATATATATAGATATATATATATATATATATATATATATATATATATATATATATATATATATATATATATATATATATATATATATATAGTATATATATATATATATATATATATATATATAATATATATATATATATATATCAGTAAGTGCATTACATGATAAATATTGATATATTAAGCAACGTACATAATTAGGAAAAATTGTATAAGAGACCTATCTCTTGCACATGAAATACAATATTGTGTTGTTCATTACATTTACCATAAACAATTCAGTTAACCCTGTGCAATGTATAATTGATTTTCTAAGTTTTTGATTCCCACTTATTATTTATAAACCCTTAATTCTGCTATGAAATATATACGAATGCTACATATTTGAAACTCAACTGACAAACAAATTCTAAATTTCCATTTCTTACAAATATGTAAACCCTTGATTCTGACAAAAAAAAATCGAATACTATTCATGTGAGAAACCAATTATGATAATTCTAACATCGACATAAAAACGAATATTTCCAATCTGAGATATACCATTGTGTCTGTAACATATTTTGGTAACAGCACCACCAGCATAAAATTTGTAAGATGTTCGTAGTGGCTATTGATTTTTTTTGTAAGTTTCTCCTCAAACAATGAAGCCAGCACATTAGACAAATGTGGATGATACTTTTGTTTTATTTAGACATTCATGGCAGTGCTCCTTGTTTTTAGAATTCATTAATAACGCTCATTCTCAGATTAATTTTACTATGGAGGTAGAGAGCGAGGGCAGCCTTCCATATCTTGATATTAAGGTAACGAGAAATAACTCGGAATTCACCACGGCAGTATACAGAAAACAAACTTATACGGGTTTAACCAATAACTTTTATAGCTCTTGCCAATATTCATTTAAACTCAACACCATCTATACGCTGATTAATAAAGCTCTCAAATATTCTTCCTCATGGCAAATATTTCATAACGAAATGACTTTCTTGGCAAACTTTTTCAAAGCCAATTCATTTCCACAAGATATAGTACATAAAATCACCAACAAGGTACTTTCCAAATTTTTGCATCCATCATCAACTACTTTTGATGTACCGAAGAAAATATTTTATGCTACTGTCCGTATTTTTCAGATTCAATTTATCTTAAACCTCACTCGTATAATTGAACAGGAAATTCCCTGTCTTAAAGTCAGGCTTGTGTCGAGTATTCCTTGCACTATTCGATCATTTTTTTAACTTTAAAGATCGCCTTCAGCCCTTCATGAGATCCAACGTTATTTATAAATTCACATGCCCTGGATGTCCGGGCTCTTACGTTGGATCGACTCGGAGTTGCTGAGGGTCAGATATTGTAGACATTTGGGCTTTAGCTTCCGTACTGGTCAAAGGATAAAACAACCAGAATTTTCCAATATCAGAAACCACTCAATAATATGCAAGACTGAAATTCAAAAAGAACATTTTACAATAATTGATTATGTTAAACATCCTGACCAACTAACAACGCTCGAGTCGTTATATATTAAAAGACTGGTGCCCTCATTAAACGGTAATTTGTCCTCGTCACCTCTGTACCTGGCATAGCTGTCGTCGCTTCTCTCTGCCAGCTGTAACTCATTCCATCTTCACCTCTGATCATGGACGGTTGGTGTTTTCAGTAGTCTCTCTTTTTATTTACTGCTCTTTTTAATCTTTTTTAGACTTTATTTTTAAAAATTGTGAATTCCTTTTAACTTTATTTGATTGTTTATAATATGTCTTTGTATTTTGTGCGAAACGTATCATATGTAATAAACTTGGCCCTTTAAATCTGGTATCATGGACTCCTTCTGGACACACACACACACACACACACACATATATATATATATATGTATGTATGTATGTATGTATGTATGTATGTAGTATGTAGTATGTATGTGTATATGTGCACTTGCCCATTAGCAATATAATATTTAAAAATTCCAGCCAAGGAGATCCCCCATCGCAACTTGGAACGCATTTTTAAACTATTCTTTTTACATTGTAACAAGTTTACTCCCCCATATACACCACGCTGCATTCATTCTTAAATAATGTATCGCTCTCAATAAATTACTAGTTCATACATTGTCAACATATTCCTTGGGTATTGTATCATAGCTTTTTCAGTGAAAACATTGACATCATATACTTCATCCATATATATTCTGTCTTGGTCATATCCATACTGCTCTTACTGTTCCAATACTCTTGTCTGTCATCAACCCTAATTCAGAGATCTTATGTCATGCTCCTATAACTCTTGAATTCATCTAAGTTACTTTATCCAAATAAAAGATTACAATTACCTTTTCAATCATTCCTTTGGAAACTTTCCATCCTGTAGAAACACTTTCCAGACCCTTGTTAGTTGTTGAATCTTTATTTCGCCATCGTGCTGACGTTTATAAGTAATAACTTCAACAGACACTTCCACTGGAATTCCCAAATATATATACTGGGACTTGTCACTCTTGAGTTATTCTATTTTGTTCCTTTCCTATACTCCATGTTCAACAAGTCTTCGAAATAATCTATAAATGACTACATATGTCAGGAGAATGCTTCTTTTATTTTCTATATTTTAATTCAAGCTATATATCTATCTGTCTATCTTCCTATCTATGTGGAGTGTTTGTGCATTTTTTCTTTTGCATATCTTCTTAAATTTAACTAACTAACTGCCTTTCTATTTATTCGGAATGTCTGTGTATTGTTCCCGGGGCTGTACTTATGAGTGTGGATGAGTATGCAATTCCTAGATTAAAAACATGTATCCAGTGAGAGAGAGAGAGAGAGAGAGAGAGAGAGAGAGAGAGAGAGAGAGAGAGAGAGAGAGTTTAAAAAAAATTCTCTTCCCTCTTTAATGAACTCCAACCCACCAGCCTCTGGACTGACAGAGAGCTGAATTTCCGTCGCTCATCCAGGAGAGAGACATTCCTTAATTCAATCATTTGGGAGCAAATCTCATTTCCCTTTCCACAAGGCAGACTGAGTCACATAAAATGATTTCCTCTGAGGATTAAAACTCTCTGCAATTATGTCTGGGCAAAAGGAGAGACGTTAAGCTGTCGGAATTGGACTTACTATCTGTGTTCCCTTATGCTGACGTTTTTGAGAATGATGCAGTCGTGGAATTGAAGCCCTGTCATGACTATGAGAGGTACGAAAGTTATTATTATTATTATTATTATTATTATTATTATTATTATTATTATTATTATTATTCAGAAGATGAACCCTACTCATTGGAACAAGCACACCGCAGGAGCCATTGACTTGGAATTGAAAATTCCAAAGAATATGGTGTTCATTTAAAAGCAGTAACAGAACTATTCGGAACCAACCAGAAAAGACAACCACCCAGAAATTCCTGAAGCCGAACCAAGTAAGAGATTCTGGGAAAACATATGGAGCAACCCGGTATCACACAACAAACATGCAGGAAAGAAGAAACAGGGAGAATAAAACAAAGATTCACAGAGATCACGACAGACACAGTCAGACACCAACTAAAGAAAATGCCCAACTGGAAAGCCCCAGGTCCAGATAAAGTCCATGGATACTGGCTCAAAAACTTCAAGGCCCTACACCCACGAATAGCAGAGCAGCTCCAGCATTGTATCACAAATCACCAAGCACCCAAATGGATGACCACAGGAAGAACATCCTTAGTACAAAAAGACAAGAGTAAGGGAAATATAGCCAGTAACTACAGGCCTATCACCTGCCTATCAATAATGTGGAAGTTACTAACAGGTATCATCAGTGAAAGGCTATACAACTACCTAGAGGAGACAAAACACCATCCCCACCAACAGAAAGGCTGCAGAAGGAAGTGTAGGGGCACAAAAAGACCAGCTCCTCATAGACAAAATGGTAATGAAGAACAGTAGGAGAAGGAAAACCAACCTAAGCATGGCATGGATAGACTATAAGAAAGCCTTCGACATGATACCACACACATGGCTAATAGAATGCCTGAAAATATATGGGGCAGAGGAAAACACCATCAGCTTCCTCAACAATTCAATGCGCAACTGGAATACAATACTTACAAGCTCTGGAATAAGACTAGCAGAGGTTAATATCAGGAGAAGGATCTTCCAGGGTGACTCACTGTCCCCACTACTCTTCGTAGTAGCCATGATTCCCATGACAAAAGTACTACAGAAGATGGATGCCGGGTACCAAATCAAGAAAAGAGGCAACAGAATCAATCATCTGATGTTCATGGACGACATCGAGCTGTATGGTAAGAGCATCAAGGAAATAGATACTCTAATCCAGACTGTAAGGATTGTATCTGGGGACATCAGGATGGAGTTTGGAATAGAAAAATGCGCCTTAGTCAGCATACAAAAAGGCAAAGTAACAAGAAACTGAAGGGATAAAGCTACCAGATGGAGCAACATCAAACACATAGATGAGACAGGATACAAATACCTCGGGAATAATGGAAGGAGTGGATATAAAACACCAAGAGATGAAGGACACGATCAGGAAAGAATATAGCAGAGACTCAAGCGATACTCAAGTCAAAACTCAACGCCGGAAATATGATAAAAGCCATAAACACATGGGTAGTGCCAGTAATCAGATACAGCGCAGGAATAGTGGAATGACGAAGGCAGAACTCCGCAGCATAGTAGATCAGGAAAACCAGGAAAACATATGACAATACACAAAGCACTACACCCAAGAGCAAATACGGACAGACTATACATAACACGAAAGGAAGGAGGAGAGGACTACTAAGTATAGAGGACTGCGTCAACATCGAGAACAGAGCACTGGGGCAATATCTGAAAACCAGTGAAGACGAGTGGCTAAAGAGTGCATGGGAAGAAGGACTAATAAAAGTAGACGAAGACCCATAAATACAGAGACAGGAAGACAGACAGAACAGAGGACTGCACAAGACAAACCAATGACGGACAATACATGAGACAGACTAAAGAACTAGCCAGCGATGACACATGGCAATGGCTACAGAGGGAGAGCTAAAGAAGGAAACTGAAGGAATGATAACAGCGGTTACAAGATTCAGGCCCACCCTAAGAACCAGATATATTCAAAGAACGATAGACGGAAATAACATCTCTCCCATATGTAGGAAGTGCAATACGAAAAATGGAAACCATAAAACCACATAGCAGCGAAATGCCCGGCACTTGCACAGAACCAGTACAAAAAAGAGGCATGATTCAGTGGCAAAAGCCCTCCACTGGAGCCTGTGCAAGAAACATCAGCTACCTTGCAGTAATAAGTGGTACGAGCACCAACCTGAGGGAGTGATAGAAAACAATCACGCAAAGATCCTCTGGGACTATGGTATCAGAACAGATAGGGTGATACGTGCAAACAGACCAGACGTGACTTTGATTGACAAAGTCAAGAAGAAAGTATCACTCATTGATGTCGCAATACCATGGGACACCAGAGTTGAAGAAAAAGAGAGGGATAAAATGGATAAGTATCAAGATCTGAAAATAGAAATAAGAAGGATATGGGATATGCCAGTGGAAATCGTACCCATAATCATAGGAGCACTAGGCACAATCCCAAGATCCCTGAAAAGGAATCTAGAAAAACTAGAGGCTGAAGTAGCTCCAGGACTTATGCAGAAGAGTGTGATCCTAGAAACGACAACATAGTAAGAAAAGTGATGGACTCCTAAGGAGGCAGGATGCAACCCGGAAAACCCCACACTATAAATACCACCCAGTCGAATTGGAGGACTATGATAGGAGCAAAAAAAAAAAAAAAAAAAAAAAAAAAAAAAATAAAAAAAAAAAAAAAAAAAAAATAATAATTAATAATGAATAATAATAATAATAATAATAATAGCACTTGGATGAACCTATGTCAATTTTTTTAATCTCCATATAATTCTAACTTAATTGTACATAATAAAGATGAATTTAGATAATATTATTTTTCTTGAAGGGGCTGGCTAAACCTAAGTTTTATTATCCAATCTACATATAAAATCTAACTGTTTGTCGTCCGTAGGAAGACCTTTTATATTTAAGATTATTTTTCAAAATAAAAAGATTACCCTGAGTAATATAATGCTTTAAAAGGGTCAGTGCTTGCAATGAAATGAAGATCTGACATACCTTACGCATCTTCGCAAATAAAGTGCCATTGTTCCTTGATTACAACCTGTCAGTTTGTAATTCCAGAATTTGGTGGTTGAGGAAATGAAAAGGTGAAGAGTGAATTACGAGAATTTATCTTTTGATTTTACAATAGTTAATATTAAAGAGATAAATAAGTCAGTTCCTACATTAGTTTAATCTGCAATGAAAAAGAAGTAAAATTATAGTGGAAAGTATTATCTATTTCTACACACAATATAAAATGTTTCAGAGAGAGAGAGAGAGAGAGAGAGAGAGAGAGAG
>NC_061100.1:31408289-31410789 GCF_015104395.2 Macrobrachium nipponense
TTACTAAACTGTGTTACCCAAAGTTTTTTATACTACAGTCTCTATCTAAAGCTAGATCGATGTTTTACGCCCCTCATGATATAACTGAAAAGGTAGATTTTAAGGCATCTCTTGCTTTTCCTTATAATAGAAAACTTAATAAATTTTCTAGGCAGGTTAAAGGAAAAAAGAACGGCTTCAACATAGTTTTTCAGTACAACAGTACAATCAAGAAGAAACTCATTAAAAATAACCCGGGTAATAGAGAGAATGTAGGAGTATATGTAATACCTTGCAGTGATTGCAATGAATGTTACGTGGGAGAAAGCGGACGTTCCATTGATAAGAGAAGGGAAGAACACGTTGCTGCTTGCAGAAGGGGAAGTTCATACAGTGCAATTGCGCAACATACATGGGAGAAAAACCACGCAATAAATTTTAAAGGTGCATAGGTTGTTTTTGCATGTAACGACAGGACTTTGAGACGAGTAGTAGAAGGGGCGTTAATTTCATTAAACGAGACCTTTGCAGGAAATATTGGTATTACATAAAATGCAGCTATTTGTGAAGAGATATGTAGGAAAGGGAAAATTTCAAACTTTGGTAATATATGTGCCAATAACGATGCTGCTTCCTCTCCTGTTTACTCCACTCAGGTCATTTCTCCAACAAACCACCCAACCAGCAGAGAACAAGCAGTTGACAACAGAAACATTCCCCCACGAAGATCAAGACGAATTCTGGAAAGCACGAGGGCTCAACCGCCTGATCATTCATAATATAAACTAGCTTGTTACCTAACCATTTTTTTTCAAATGTTTGTGTTCTTACTAGTTAGTTCCTTGAGGTGACATATCACATTTTAGTGAACAAGACCACAGTTCATGGTCGAAAGCTTTAATCCTGTACAAGAAATATATATTTTAAACTACAAGAGGATTTTACTTCATTGTGGATTGTATCCCCATATATAAATATAAATATAATATATATATATATATATATATATATATATATATATATATATATATATATATATACACACAATGCACAATTACCTTTAATCTCCTCTAAACGTCAAAGCAAATCATTTCCCACTTGGCCCAAACACTAATGCATTTTGCAAAACACCACTTAGCCTCGATATCCTACATCCTATATCTTGTTTCCCATATCCTAAATAGTATTTTAGTCCTGCTTTCCCATAAGCCACCTAGAGGAGACAATGATATATATCCTGCAACAGCATATCGCATGGAATGTCAATTTTGTTATTTATTTTTCGGTGTTAAAACTGTTTACACTTTCTTGAGAGATTGTTGTATTGGTGTGGAATCGACAAGACCAATTTCCGATTTGTAATATGGGATGGGAAGAAAGTTTAAATTGTTGTCCTGGAGATTTCAAAGGTCTTTTTGAAATAATAATAATAATAATAATAATAATAATATAATAATAATAATAATAATAATAATAATAATAATAATAATAATAATAATAATAACAATTAGGAAAGTTGCAGCTTAAATCTGACAAGGTCGATCAGATATACGTAGTTTACCTAAGTAAGAAAAGATTCATATCTCTCTCTTTCTCTCTCTCTCTCTCTCTCATACACACGTACAAACACATCATACACTGTATATATATATATATATATATATATATATTATCAAAATATATATATATATATATATATATATTACGTATATATATTATATATATATGTAATGTACATATATTGTATATATATGGTATATATATGTATATATATATATATATATATAGTATATATATATATATATATATACATACATACATACATACATATATATATATATATATATATATATATATATATATATATATATAGAATATATATATGTGTGTGTGTGTGTATCTTATATCACGTATTATAATAATTATATAATATTTATTATATATATATATATATAATATATCATTGTATATATATACATATAAAAATTATATATATGTATATATATGATTATAATAGATTATGATATAATAATAGTTATTATATATATATATATATATTTATATATAATGTATTATATATGTTTATAAATATATTTATATAATTATATATTAATTATATATATATCTATATATAGTATAAATAAAGTAAACAACACATCATATGTATATATATACAATAAAACAACAAGAGAGAGAGCCAGAGAGAGAGACAGAGAGCGACAGAGAGAAAGAGAGAAACTACTTAGGCAACTGCTCTTGCCTTCTCTCTCGCGGGATTCCAGCACAAAGCCCTCATCACAGGGACACAGCCAGGTCCTGCATCCAGAGATCTGGACGCAAAACGAACACACACAAACACGCCCACAAACAAACAAACGGACGTCCTGCACAAAACATCACTCTGGTAGCACAAAATCCCCCCCCCCCCCCCCCCCCCCCCCGCAAGAGACAACTCTTGTTATTCTCATACTAGAGGCAACTGAATAAACAATCTGGAAATATAAGTCGTGGTGAGGGTTAT
>NC_061100.1:31415789-31418289 GCF_015104395.2 Macrobrachium nipponense
ATCTCGATTTATATATCCTATCTATAATATATATCCTATATATCTAGTGTATCTATGTATCAATATTAATATATATATAATATTATCATATATTATGAATATGATATATGATATAATGGATAATCTATATCTATATATTAATATATATAGATATAGATAGTAGTATATATAAGATCTAGATTAGAGACTTACATATGATAATATATAATAGATATATGATAGTGTGTATATTTATATAGATTAATAGTATATTGTGTGTGTATATTTATAATTATATAATATATAGTATCGAGATCTATATGTAGATAGATATATATGTAATATTATAGATATATATATTATATATATATATATATATATATAATTATAATCTAATATCTAATATTATAATTATAATATATATATATATATATATATTCTATGATATATTATATATATCTCTATCGATTCTTATATATATGTGGGTAGTGTGTGTGTGTGTGTGTGTGTGTGTGTGTGTGTGTGTGTGTTTTGTGAATATGCCATGTAAATCAGGTTTCTTTCACACGACAGCACAAACAATACCGTGAAAGTATAGTAAGAGATATGTGAATGAACGGCCCATCAATGAAACCATATTGTAATTTAAAAATTATGATGAATGAGATTTTATTACACTGGATACCTAACGTGTATCTTCATTTCATTTCAATAAACGAAAACGAGAATAATCAAACTCCATTTACTATAAGGCTATTTTGATGTTTTACTCCGAAATGGAAATACTGGACTTTCGCGCGATATGAAAAGCCATTTGCATTTTATTTCCCCAGAACAAAATACCATAACAGGTCGACGCTCCCGCTCCGTTGAATCTAGGTAAGTGGTAATTCGTAATATTCGTTGCCATATTTCAGTTTTTTTTTATCAAGGTTCGACAAATGGCGCCAGTTAATCTTATTTTATATGCAGCTAATTTTTCATAGCTTTTTAGCCACAAGGTAAAATTGAGTACAATCCTTTTTTATTCATTTTACAAATGGAATGTTTCCATTCTGGCGTTCTAACCTAGTTGTGCATTTCTTTATATGATAAGGAATTGCACAGTTTAAAATATATGAACAAATATATTTACAGTGGCCAGGATTCGAAATTATGCCTTTAATTTACCCGGGGGTTAAGCTTACAAACTACTTTGTTGATGTTGTTGTTGTTGTTCTTGCTGTCGTTGTACATGTGGTGGGGGTGTAGTAGGAAAGTACTGTTGAAGAGCCTAAAAAAGTCTGAAAAAAGTGTTTCGTATTGAGTTAATGATACAGGAATTTTAGGATAAGATATTTATGATTATATATTAGAATAAAAATGTAAAAAATAATCAATATGCATATTAAACAGTACGGAATGATTATTCCTAGTAAACTGTAGGGTATTTATTTCAATTTTCGTTGGTGAAGCAACACTCTATTTGACCGTAGATTTTAGCACGCAACCCAATGGTAAGTTGGAAGTCGGATCACGCCTTGTTGGGTTTCAGCATTGCCTTTGTTTGTGAGCTGGCAAACAAGGTTCTACATTTGTTTTTAATGTATCGATAGGCATCAGAATATTATCTAGATATTTATCAAGATTATTATAATGATTATTCAGCAGATGAACCCAGTTCATATGGAATAAACCCACAGGGGCCAATGACTTAGAAATCAAGCCTCCAGAGAATATGTTGCTCATTAGGAAGATGTAAGAGGAGGTAAAAGGAAATACAGAAAGAGGAGATCTCACTTATTAATAGAAGATATAAATTAATAAAATAATATATATGAAAAAATGTATTAAAAAGCAAGGATTATATTTAACTAGATATTATTTAGATAGTCATGAAAATGTACATTGAATTTATCAAGTTTACATTATCTCCTTTGGTTATCAAACCTTTCAACTACCTCCAGAATTAATACATATTTTATTGGAAAAATTGATAAGAAATGTTTAAGATTATATAAAGCAAAAGCTGTGTCAGATGAGTGTTTCTTATAAGTTGCTTTTAACTAATTCTGTACACTAGCAGGTAAGACTTGGCACGTGTTTCATTAATATATGACATCGGCTGCTTAAAATGCAGGTAATAATGTTTATCTGGGCATTTTTGGAAAAATAAATTACACTAATCCAGTGCCTGCTGTAATGAAGATAGACTTCGGCACTAATTGGCCTGTGCAAAAATTAAAAGTTCGAGCTGGGAAGTGATATTCCATTAGGACAGAGCCATGAAACAAGTCGAGTGTTATTTTACGAAATCATATAACAGATTTTGACTTATGACATTCGGGTGAATTCGCTATATAGAAAGTTTTTGAAAAAGATTTTTTTTTTTTGGTATTCAGTCTTTGGTTCTTTTCATTGTGTGGAAGGTTATCTGTCTAAACGAATAAAGGTAGAAATGTATATTTTTCTTCTCAATTTTATTTTATCTTTATTTATTGTTTATTCCTGTAAATGTTGTACAATTAGAAACTCAAAAGTT
>NC_061100.1:31423289-31433289 GCF_015104395.2 Macrobrachium nipponense
CATTGAGTCATTATGAATGCCTCCATAAAACTACAATCATGACTCGATTATAGCTGCTTTTTACAATAAATAAAAAACTTAAGGTTATTATATTGCTTACTCTTCGATGAATATAAAAATAAATAATCGACAACATCTAGTGAAACACAAACACGAACTTCCAAACTCGAAAACCGTTTCATCGAACAGAAATGAAACCTTTGAAGGGACCTGGTTGCTACACATGCTAAGCAGGAGGATCAGATGTAATCGACTGGGATCTTTGGCTCAAAGTGGTTGAAATTCAACGCATCTCTTCGTAATAGCCGAATGAAATGAGGAAGTCATTCAATTGTCAATCATCAGAGAAGCAGTCAAGTGCTTATATATTATCACGCAGACGCAGCTTAATCGCCTCTCAGTCTCCCAGTGGCGTGAGGACGGGGCGTTTCTGCGGCTGCTGCTGATTTGGAAGTGAAACGTAACGTTTTGAAACGTTTTAAGAAAACTGGTTGCTAATATATATATATATATTATATATATATATATATATATATATATATATATATATATATATATATATATATATACAAATATATATATACATATATATATATATATCTATATATATATATATATATATATATATCATACATATTTGAATATAGGAAAGTTAAACTCTGTATCCGTGTTGTGGAATATTATGTTGTAAGAAGCCTAGTAAAATTACGAAAACATTGAAAGATTTTATTCAAGCTTTTGGAGAATACATTCTCTCCCTCTTTCAATATATTTGTATATATATATATAGTATATACATATATATATATATATATATATATTATATATATATATATATATATATATATATATATATGTGTGTGTGTGTGTGTGTGTGTGTGCATACTATATATATATATGTGCGTGTGTGTGTTTATGTCTTTTAGCATACGCATTCCGCCGTCAGTAAAAAGGCAGACTTTCTGGGGTGAAAAACACATTAACGGCCACCCCCCCCCCTCTCTCTCTCTCTCTCTCTCTATCTCTCTCTCTCTCGTCTCTCTTCTCTCTCTCTCTCTATTGACGTAACAAAGGGGCGTTCACCATCAAAATCGAATTTCGAGATAGCATAGTGTTACGATGAAGGTATTCGATGCAGGTAATCAACTCTGAATATCAGTTTGAAAGGGAATAGGGATGCGTTACTTGAACAGAGAGAGAGAGAGAGAGAGAGAGAGGAAAGAAGATAGAGAGAGAGAGAGAGAGAGAGAGACGAGAGAGAGCGAGAGAGAGAGAGAAGAGAGAGAGAGATTTCATATACATCATTCAGGCCTTTCCCCAGAGGTCGGAACATGTATGAAGAATGATGAAATCTCATTAATATGATGGCACATTTATTCTCTCATGTTTTAGTCTGCCCGCCTGGAAATTCGCGCGCGTTGCATACAGGTAGATTATTGTAGATATATGACATTTGTGTGAAGGTTACATTTGAGATTTTTATTGTATATAGATATATATATATATATATATATATATATATATATATATATATATATATATATATATATATATATATATATATATATATACAATTGTAATAGCCACAATGCCCTCTCACCTCTCAACTTTTTGAATTCTTTGCTCTTTTTTGGATACACTTGTCACTATAAAGCCTGATGATCCAAGTTCAAAGAAATTTGAAGACGAAATTGTGATGGCCGGTCCTAGGAAACGAACCCAGGTCCAATAATCTTCAGGATTTGTAGTGACAAACGTATCCAAAAAAGAGTGAAGAATTCGAGAAGGTAAGAAGGCATTGTGGCTATTATAATTGCATATGTATCTGGTAAAAAAATGACCAGTAGAATCTACATATATATTATATATTAAATATATATACACGCACATTTGTTCATAGTATGCACATAAATATATAAACACATATCTCATTGCCTTCGCCTCTCTCTCCTACTTTGTCTCTCGCTCTGTCTATCTTTGCCCTCCTCTCTCTCTCTCTCTCTCTCTCTCTCTCTCTCTCTCTCTCTCACGCGCAGTATTACCGTGCGAGGCACAACGCAGGAGCCACGCCCCCTTCATTCCTTGAAGAAAATGACCAACTTCTAATGAACGTTCGCTCCCCCGCCCGGAAGTTTATTGGTTTGTTTACCCAAGGCGCGTTCATTTCCCGGCCCCCCTCCCCCCGGGGAATTCCGGAACTCCCACTGCGGGAATGATCAAACCTTCGCCGAGATAAGACACAATTTTATTATTGTATCTTCTTTAATTTTTGAACCTGGAAAGGAAAAACCCCTAATCTGGTATATGGGTTAAACCCAAAATGATTTTTTTTTTCCTTTTTCAGAATGGCAGAGTATGATTAAGTGACGTGGTTATTGGCCGTCTGTATTTACGAATGGCATTTTCTGCGTTTTCTTGCTAAGTTGAGGTTAAGATAATAATGCTTACTATAATGCTATTCAATCTTTCTCTCTCTCTCTCTCAGGCAGACTCACGTAAACACAGAAGCAAATCCGGAAGATTTTTACACCTCACCATCTGTTCATACATATATATATATATATATATATATATATATATATATATATATATATATATATATATATATCAAGCCTCATCCAGAACCAGGTACCTCTCGTCACACAAGGCAAACGTGCCAGCGAGATGCAATCAGGCTAATCAAGGCTCAATCAATGGTCACTTGTGTCCGCATAACCCCATCCTGATGACCTGGTCATATTCCCAGTCTAGCTGTTGCCGGAATTATCCTTAGAACTCTAAGAAATAATGATTCTTAGGAATGAAAATCTGGCGCCATTTTATTGTGACAGTAATGAAGATGATTGAAGGTTGGGTATATATGCAAAAAATGCGCATTGGCATATGCCCGAGGTATTTGTCAAGACTTAACTGGGCACAAAGGTTCACTAACTAACTGAGAGGGTCATTCGTATATTGTTACTCAGCTGTCTTTGGAGAATGAAAGGTAAATGAATACTCTTAAATCAGAGGCATATCTAAGACAGATATAAACTGGATTAATCTGGTAGTCTTCTAAGCCTATAAGAAGTTTTTAGTTCGGTGTATGATTCAGTGCATAGATAATAATTATACCCTATTTCCAACTGTTGATAATATATTGTTATAATAAGAAAACTCCTTGTTTTAGATGATTCGAGTATATGTTAAATATACAAATCCTAACACAGAATCTCTTGTTATATATTTAAGTGCTACAGTTATACCATAAAATCTACATCTACTTGTAATTAAGCCAAACTATTTAACTTCCTGGAACATCCGATAGTTAATATATACCCGGTAACATCTGTTATTATAACTGCTACATTTCTACCATAAAATCCGCTTCTGCTCGTATTTAATCAAAACTATTTAACTTCCTGGAACATCCGATAGTTAATATATACCCGGTAACATCTCTTATTACAACTGCCACATTCATATCATAAAATCTACATCTGCTTGCAATTAAACCAAACTATTTTACTTCCAGAAACATCAAATAGTTAATACATCCCCGGTAACCTCAAAAGTCGTTCTCCGAAAACTCGAATGAGCCGAGAAAAATTAGCACACGAATAAAGTGAAGGAAAACTGTCCTGCCCCCTCATCGCTTTCCGTGAAGGAAGGCGCCCCTGGAAGTGTTGGAGTTTCATGAATACATCAGCTCTGAAGTGGAAGGGGCCGGGGTGACTTTAACTCTTTTTTTTTTTTTTTTCTCTCCTTCTCTCTTTTTCTCATCGTTTTCTTTTATTTTTCTTTCTCCGGATAGGTTGTTAAACGATTCAGAAAGTAATGGTTACTTTATTATTATTATTATTATTATTATTATTATTATTATTATTATTATTATTATTATTATTATTATTATTATTCTGCTCTATCACAGTCCTCTAATTCGACTGGGTGGTATTTATAGTGTGGGGTTCCGGGTTGCATCCTGCCTCCTTAGGAGTCCATCACTCTTCTTACTATGTGCGCCGTTTCTAGAATCATACTCCTCTGCATGAGTCCTGGAGCTACTTCAGCCTCTAGTTTTTCCAGATTCCTTTTCAGGGATCTTGGGATCGTGCCTATTGTTTATATGATTATGGGTACAATTTCCACTGGCATATCCCATATCCTTCTTATTTCTATTTTCAGGTCTTGTTATTATTATTATTATTATTATTATTATTATTATTATTATTATTATTATTATTATTATTATTATTATTATTATTATTATTGTTATTATTATTATTATTATTATTATTATTATTATTATTATTATATGATGATGATGATGATGATGATGATGATGATGATGATGATGATATGATGATTATTATTATTATTATTATTATTATTATTATTATTATTATTATTATTATTATTATTCAGAAGATGAACCCTATTGTAATTGAATAAGCCCACCAAAGGGGACATTGACTCGAAATTCAACCTGCCAAAGAATATGATATTCATTATTAAAAAGAAGGAAAATAAAGGAACAAATGAAAGGTAAGTAAATGATGAATATGTAACTAGAATTATATTTGGGTAATATTTGGAATTACTTCATAAATGATTTAGTTCGCTAGTGTTTTGCTACATTAGGTAATATCCCAGAATCTAATATGTCAAAAAAAAAAATTGCATTTGCATTAATTTCTATACTTCTTGGAATACAAATAAATTTATTTACAACAAAATTTCGAGTAAGGATTAATTACAAAATGCGACCTATAAAATTCTTAAAATTCTAATGAATTTAGAGTACGAAAAAGAACTTGTTACACCAAATATATTACCATAGTTCATTCTGAGAAGACTAGTCTTCTCGTTTTTTACACCTCAAAAATATACCTAAAAAAAAAAAAAAAAAAAAAAAAAAAAAAAAAAAAAAAAAAAACTTTTTTTCCACTCCATTGCCGTTTGGAATTTTGAATATTCCATTTCGAGACTAGCATATAGGATTACCGCCGAATATGAAAAACCATTAGCATTTTATTTCCAAAAAATCAAATACCACAATATCGCCATACATTGCTACATCGAATTTCTATTGTGATTGGTAGCGTTTAATATACGCATTCATATTTCAGTTTTGATTAAGGTTCGACTAATGGAGTCAGCTAAGCTTATTTGTATATGCAGATAATTTTGATAACTTTGCAGCCAGTGGTAAAATGATGTGTATAATATTTTACGAATGGAATGTTTTCATTTTGGTGCGCCGACTGCTCTGTTTATCGCTTCATTTCCATGAAGTATTGAGCAAAATGAATGTTATTTCCTGTAAACTGAATTATTAATTCATTGTTCATAAAATGAATCATGCATAAACCTGAGGGCAGCTTAAGGATTCATGATAAATTAATACCCATGAATCTCCAACACTTAGACATTTATCATCTAGCACTTATTAATCCCCTTAACACTTACACATTAATCCCTTAATACTTAGTCATTAATCCCCTTAACATTGAGGTATTAATCCCCTAACACTTAGACATGTATCTCCTAACTCTTCGAAATTAATCCCCTAACACTTAGACCTGAATCTCATAATACTTAGATATTAATCTCCTAACAATTAGAAATTAATCCCATAATATTTAGACATGAATCTCCTAACACTTTTACATGAATCTCCTAATACTTAGACATTAATCCCCCCTTACACTGAGGTATTAATCCCCTAACACATAGACATGAATCTCCTAACACTTCGAAATTAATCCCCTAACACTTAGACATGAATCTCCTAACACTTCGAAATTAATCCCCTAACACTTAGACATGAATATCCTAACACTTAGACATTAAACCCGCAATACTTAGACATTAATCCCCTTAACACTGAGGCATTAATCCCCTAATACTTAGACATTAATCCCCCAACTCTTGGACATTAGAGATTAATCCCCTAGTACTGTGACATAACCAACATTATAGATTCTTTGTCATACTGATTTTCCATTGTCGATGATACTTGTAATATAATTTACTTGTAATATATTTTTTTAAGACGAGATCTGTACCGAGAATCAAAAAATGATAAGTCAAAATTTTCATTCCTGTGGATAAATGACTCAAATAAAAATTTACGCTGATATTCACCTTATTTCAGCATTGAAATTCTCTTGAATATTGAACAGAGACTGATTACATCTGTAAGTTAGCTGCTGGAATTCAATCATATTTCTTTTCTTCCTCAGTTTTCGTCATAGGTTTTTATCTTCTCTTATTTAATTTTTCCTGTTGGCTAAAAAAAAATCAAGAACGTTCTGCTGCAAAATGAAACACGTGAATATTAATTCAGAATTAGTTATTATATTAGATGAATTTTGAATAGTGGTAAAATCTATGCAATTTACTATTATAACAAGTGATTGACCAGATGACATTTTTGAAACAAGCGCATGGCGACGAGCGTCAGAGTTAAGCAAGTTAAGATGCGTTAGACAAAAACAAGCTTTGATTTACATATATAAAAAAATGTTATTTCTTTTGGATGGGAAGGCTTCAATCGTATTATTGTGATTTTGACTTGCGTTGCTAAATAATAATAATAATAATAATAATAATAATAATAATAATAATAATAATAATAATAATAATAATAATAATAAGGATCTTTACCATAATTTCCTCAGTCGACTCAGCTGTAAATGAGTACCTATCCCTGATGGGGTAGGTTCCAGCTATGGGTTAAATAGCAAAACTCAGCAATGATGGAAAGAAATGAAGGAATAAACGACAACGACGTAAATGGAACCTCTGGCAACAGAGGAGCTTCGTCCGGCAACCAGGTATTCAACCCAATTGAAGGGGAAGACGGTCAGGTACTTGGAGGTCGTCATCCAGCAACTGATCACCACAACGACAGTAATCAACAGCCTGAGATTGGAGCTACAGAAGAAAAAAGGAAGAAATGGACAAGAGAAGAAAATAAGGAAATATGGAGATGCTACATCAGAAGCAACCCGACGGAGAGAGGATATAGAAGAAGATTGGTCAACATCTGGAATGAGAGGAATAACACCCCCCAAACAGAGCAGAGGCTGGCAGACCAAGTAAGGAACATAAAGAAAAAGAACTGGCTCTCCCCAACAGAAAGAGAAGAACTGGAAAGGGAAATGTCACACGACAACGAATTACACGAAGACGAACTGCGAGACGATGCCACAGAAGACGACAGGGAGGATGAGGTATCAAACAACGACACACGAAGAAACACCGACGAAGTAACAGAGAAGACGGAATGGGTAGAAAAGATTAGACAATGGATGGAACCATATACAGAGAGAACAAAATTCCCCTCCATGAAAGCCTACAACACCAAGAAATTAAGGGAGAAAACAAGTGAGGTCAATGAAATAATGGGCATAATACACACCACCAGTATCACAGAAACAAATAACTTGACATATGCAGGAGCAAGATTAGTAGCAGAACTGATGGGGATTCGAACACCAACACCAACACCACCAGCACAACCAACCCAACAGAAACCAAAACAGCAACCTCCTTGGAAAAGGCGCCTGGAAAAGCAAATCATAGTGATGAGATCTGACTTGAGTAAACTGAAAGAGATGGCAGAAAAAAAGGCTAAGAAGCAAGAAAACAAGGGAGGAACTCAACGAGAAATACAAAGGACAAGAGAGGGGACTAAACAACACAATAGAAGATGTAAAACAGAGGCTTAAGGCCAAAGCACATAAGATCCAACGGTACATGAACAGGAATAAGGGATACCAACAGAACAAACTATTCGGAACCAACCAGAAAAGACTATACAGCCAACTAAGAGGGGGAGACAACCACCCAGAAATTCCTGAAGCCGAACCAAGTAAGAGACTCTGGGAAAACATATGGAGCAATCCGGTATCACACAACAAACATGCAACATGGCTCCAGGAAGTCAAGGAAGAAGAAACAGGGAGAATAAAACAAAGATTCACAGAGATCACGACAGACACAGACAGACACCAACTAAAGAAAATGCCAAACTGGAAAGCCCCAGGTCCCGATGAAGTCCATGGATACTGGCTCAAAAACTTCAAGGCCCTACACCCACGAATAGCAGAACAACTCCAGCATTGTATCTCAAACCACCATGCACCCAAATGGATGACCACAGGAAGGACATCCTTAGTACAAAAAGACAAGAGTAAGGGAAATATAGCCAGTAACTACAGGCCTATCACCTGCCTACCAATAATGTGGAAGTTACTAACAGGTATCATCAGGGAAAGGCTATACAACTACCTAGAGGACACAAACACCATCCCCCACTAACAGAAAGGCTACAGAAGGAAGTGTAGGGGCACAAAAGACCAGCTCCTCATAGACAAAATGGTAATGAAGAACAGTAGGAGAAGGAAAACCAACCTAAGCATGGCATGGATAGACTATAAGAAAGCCTTCGACATGGTACCACACACATGGCTAATAGAATGCCTGAAAATATATGGGGCAGAGGATAATACCATCAGCTTCCTCAAAAATACAATGCGCAACTGGAATACAATACTTACAAGCTCTGGAATAAGACTAGCAGAGGTTAATATCAGGAGAGGGATCTTCCAGGGCGACTCACTGTCCCCACTGCTCTTCGTAGTAGCCATGATTCCCATGACAAAAGTACTACAGAAGATGGATGCCAGGTACCAACTCAAGAAAAGAGGCAACAGAATCAACCATATGATGTTCATGGATATCAAGCTGTATGGTAAGAGCATCAAGGAAATAGATACCCTAATCCAGACTGTAAGGATTGTATCTGGGGACATCAGGATGGAGTTTGGAATAGAAAAATGCGCCTTAGTCAACATACAAAAAGGCAAAGTAACGAGAACTGTAGGGACAAAACTACCAGATGGGAGCAACATCAAAAACATAGATGAGACAGGATACAAATACCTGGGAATAATGGAAGGAGGGGAAATAAAACACCAAGAGATGGAAGACACAATCAGGAAAGAATATATGCAGAGACTCAAGGCGATACTCAAGTCAAAAATCAACGCCGGAAATATGATAAAAGCCATAAACACATGGGTAGTGCCAGTAATCAGATACAGCGCAGGAATAGTGGAATGGACGAAGGCAGAACTCCGCAGCATAGATCAGAAAACCAGGAAACATATGACAATACACAAAGCACTACACCCAAGAGCAAATACGGACAGACTATACATAACATGAAAGAAAGGAGGGAGAGGACTACTAAGTATAGAGGACTGCATCAACATCGAGAACAGAGCACTGGGGCAATATCTGAAAACCAGTGAAGACGAGTGGCTAAAGAGTGCATGGGAAGAAGGACTAATAAAAGTAGACGAAGACCAAGAAATATACAGAGACAGGAGAATGACAGACAGAACAGAGGACTGGCACAACAAACCAATGCACGGACAATACATGAGACAGACTAAAGAACTAGCCAGCGATGAAACATGGCAATGGCTACAGAGGGGAGAGCTAAAGAAGGATTGATAACAGCGGCACAAGATCAGGCCCTAAGAACCAGATATGTTCAAAGAACGATAGACGGAAATAACATCTCTCCCATATGTAGGAAGTGCAATACGAAAAATGAAACCATAAACTACATAGCAAGCGAATGTCCGGCACTTGCACAGAACCAGTACAAAAAGAGACATGATTCAGTGGCAAAAGCCCTCCACTGGAGCCTGTGTAAGAAACATCAGCTACCTTGCAGTAATAAGTGGTACTAGCACCAACCTGAGGGGGTGATAGAAAACGATCAGGCAAAGATCCTCTGGGACTATGGTATCAGAACGGATAGGGTGATACGTGCAAACAGACCAGACGTGACGTTGATTGACAAAGTCAAGAAGAAAGTATCACTCATTGATGTCGCAATACCATGGGACACCAGATTTGAAGAGAAAGAGAGGGAAAAAATGGATAAGTATCAAGATCTGAAAATAGAAATAAGAAGGATATGGGATATGCCAGTGGAAAT
>NC_061100.1:31443289-31461417 GCF_015104395.2 Macrobrachium nipponense
AGTCGTAAGGAGAACACAAAAAGTCTATCGCCAAGCGATAAGACTTACATATATACTACAGAGACAGTACTGACGAACATACACACAACCGTTTGAGACTGCAGATCCACCCACAGGCAGGTGTCAAGGTAGGAGTTGCTTTCAAAAATCATTTGGCTAAAACTATTTACAATAAATTCTCAAGGGATACTACTGATTAGGGTACCCCCCGTAGGAGACAACAAGTCCACACCTGACAGGTGTCAGGGAGACAGGGTTGGACATCTCATTACCACTACTGCCCCCCTTACTGTGTTTACAAATATAATAATATTATTTCCATACATCTCTACTGCCTACTGTTATACCTTTAACGGTTGTGTGTATGTTCGTCAGTACTGTCTCTGTAGTATATGTACTTGTGACTTCTCATACTATGTATCAGTCGTTTGTCAATGGCTTGAAAATAAAGCCGAAACCGGTCAGGACCTACACCCTGTCTCTTATTTTTCACCTGTGGATATGAGTGACATATATATATATATATATATATATATATATATATATATATATATATATATATATATATATATATATAGTATATATATAGTTATATTTTTATATCAAGAGCCTACGAGAACCTGCTCAATTCTCCTCTTCGCTATATGCATATTTTTAAATAATCACATACACTTACTACATCGGTAGGGATTTTTTTCCCAACAAGATCATCACGAATTTCAGAAAATGCAGCACAATTTAGCAACCTATAAACAAAGCAAAATATAGTTAAGAAAAAAAAATGCAGAAGTAGCAAAGAACTCACCGTGAAAAAATTCATCTGAATTCCTGCTTCCACTCGTGTGTGATGTATTCATGAAATTTCAACAGCCCAGATGGGGGTCTTCTGTCCACAAGATGTTATGAGGACGGAGCAGACTTTCTTCATTTTATTCGTGTGCTAATTTCACCGGTTCTTCTTTCTGCTTTTGGAGGAGGTCTTATTTGAAGAAGGGTCCTTTTTTGGGGAGTTCTTTTTGGGGGGAAAGGTTTCTCCTGGAGAACGTCTTTTCTTTTGGTAAAGTTCTTCCTTGGTTTCTGGGGACATTTTAGCTACCGAAGGCTTCCTGGAAGGGGAATTTGTTAGATGATATTAGGAGATGAGAAGATTTTTTGATATGACAAGTAAAGTTGCAGCAGTGACAAATTCAGTAGTGTTTTATATATATATATATATATATATATATATATATATATATATATATATATATATATATATATACATATATATATATATATATATATATATATATATATATATATATATATATATATATATATATATATATATATCGGCAATCAGCAGGGTCCATCAAACACATAAAAAAGTCCATGGTTTATTACAAAAACGTTTCGCACATAACTCAGTGCATCTTCAGTCTGTAAAATTAAAACATACTCATTAAAAATATTATAAATAACATTAAAAAGTAAATAAAAACATCAAAAAATTGAAAAACTTAAGAATTAACTTTACTTTAAAAAACCATCACAAGAATGTGTCAAAAGTAAAAGAGAGACCCAGTGCCTAACAACCTGTTAGAGTGGAGAAGGAAGAACGAATGACCAAGACTGCAGACCTACCCAAGACTTCAGTTATGCTAGATATAGAGGAGCAGCAGATACGTTGGAGTTTAAAGACGGAACCAGCCGTTTAATGTATAAAGACTCAAGAGTGGTGAGGTAGTTACTGTGGCTTGTACCACCAATAATAGAAAAATGTTTCTTATCAACTTGAATCCTGCATATGCAGGATTCAAGTTGATAAGAAACATTTTTCTATTATTGGTGGTACAAGCCACAGTAACTACCTCACCACCCTTGAGTCTTTATACATTAAACGGCTGGTTCCGTCTTTAAACTCCAACGTATCTGCTGCTCCTCTATATCTAGCATAACTGAAGTCTTGGGTAGGTCTGCAGTCTTGGTCATTCGTTCTTCCTTCTCCACTCTAACAGGTTGTTAGGCACTGGGTCTCTCTTTTACTTTTGACACATTCTTGTGATGGTTTTTTAAAGTAAAGTTAATTCTTAGTTTTTCAATTTTTTGATATTTTTATTTACTTTTTAATGTTATTTATAATATTTTAATGAGTATGTTTTAATTTTACAGACTGAAGATGCACTGAGTTATGTGCGAAACGTTTTTGTAATAAACCATGGACTTTTTTATGTGTTTGATGGACCCTGCTGATTGCCGATACAATATCTCGTCTGGAACCTTTATATATATATATATATATATATACATGTATATATATATTTATATATATATATATATATATATATATATATATATATATATATATATGTATATATATAATATATATATATATATATATATATGTGCGTGTATAAATAAATAAATATATATATATAATATATATTATATATATATATATATATATATATATATATGTGTGTGTGTGTGTGTGTGTGTGTGTGTGTGTGTGTGTATAAATAAACATATATATATATATATATATATATATATATATATATATATATATATATATATATATATATACATATATATATCTATATATATATATATATATATATATATATATATATATATATAAGAAAACGATTTTGATAAAGCTATCTAAAACAAAACATCATTTTGAAACTTTGGAAAAATGATGATATATACCTACGTTTGACGGCGCCTATCCCACGCAGAGAAGAACCTCGATGTATGTTTCATTAGCTTTTCCTCTTAGGAGAAAATCTCCTCAGATCATGCTACCACCCCATCTTAAAGGGAGGTCATGCTCACAGCACATCAAAGCTGTTTATTTAACCGTCCGTTTCTGAATTTAATAATCTGATGTCATGAAAGAATTGAGGGTCTTACTTTCTGGAGCTGCGTCTCCAATGGAAGAAGGTCGCGTGGTGATATATATGTAGATATGTATGTACGTATGTACATACGTAGATTTAGTTTCCATATCTACATTGCACTTTTATTTTTATTCTATTCTTATATCTGATATTCCTGTCAGATCATACGCTTTATTTTCTTAGTATGAAAAATATATATTTGATAATGTAGTTTGTATGTATATAAGATGTTGTATGTATATAATCAAACTACTTTTATTAATGTGGTCTTATAGCTCCTGTTAATATGAATGGAAAGCAATAGATGTCTGGCAAAGGTCCCACTATAAAAAGAACAATTTGCCTGGTTTCTATCAGTTTTCATATGAAACTACATGATTCGATAACTACAAGAGATATTCCTACAAGTTATAGTAAAAAGACCAGAACACTAATATAAGCTTTAGGGGCACCAGCCTCCATGCCAAAAACACAAACTTCAAAGTTGTACAGTCTACGTTTGGAATAAAAAGGAACCCACTTCTTTGCCCTTGGTAGAAAAATGAATCTGCTTTACCCTGAGGCTTTTAACTTTGTGCCCTTTGAAAGGAAAACCTTTTTGCTGGGAAAGTTAGCAAGTACGCATCCAGGTTTAACTTTCGAGCCTTGTTTATGCAAATAGATTTCTCCCAAGAAAACAGATGGAGGCGACTTGTTACCCAAGATGAATTTGGTTCGTTTTAACTTTCTTAAAATCTTTACTTTAATGTTTGGGTTGTACCTGGCTTTTTTTAATATGAGTAATCATAATTTTAAACTCTTGGGTTTAGCGTTTTCATTTTTGTTTTTATCAGTAACACAAGTAGAACACCCAACCCCCCTCCCTCCTCTCTCTCCACCAACATCAATGATAAAAAAAGCCAAAGAAGGTCCAACACCTCCTGGGTTTAAGACGAGGACCTCCCCCCAACGCCCCCCACCCCCCAAGACGGATACGGTTCAATGAAAATTCGACCTGCCAAGACATTAATCTGGATTCCTGCTATAAATACTTTGTTTTTAATTTATTCCCTATGTCCTAGATTATTTATCTCTCTCTCTCTCTCTCTCCTCTCTCTCTCTCTCTCTTTTTTTTTTTTACAGAAAACCAAGTGTCTGACCTTTGGCAATTCTAGGTCCGACGTCATTAGGAATAATTCGAAGCGACGGAGTTCGTCTGCAATCCCGATTTCGGGATCACCTTCTGATGGGCGGTAAATGGCTCCATAAACCATGGGAGATTTCGTCATGCCACTGACACCCTCGAGATCTTGGAGGTTTTATCTCTCTCTCTCTCTCTCTCTCTCTCTCTCTCTCTCTCTCTCTCTCTCTCTCTCTCTCCTAATGTCCTCTACTATCTTTTTCCCTCGTATTCTCTTTCTCTCTTTCTCTCTTTTGTCTGTCTCTCTCTCCATCAATTCTGTCCATGATCATTTCAGTCTCTCTCTCTCTCTCTCTCTCTCTCTCTCTCTCTCTCTCTCTCTCTCTCTCTCTCCTCTCTTCTGTCTTTGTTATTACAGAAAGACGTATCTTAATTAGTTGTTGATAAAATGACTTCAATCTTATATATATCCTTAATTTTTTTTATGAATTTTATGGCTAATCTTTTATATGAATATATAAATATCTCAATAAAATTATTACTAGTAAATCCTTCTCATTTACAAATACACAAACACACACACTCACACACACACACACACACACACACACACTTGACGCAGGGTGATTAAAAAAAACATTCTACATGCAAAAGATTTTTTTTAGAAACATGTCACAACCATCTTAGTGTTGAAAGAATATGATACCAGAAGTAAATAAGACAGATTTAACCATGGAAGAAAAATACCAGCAGGAATTGAATTGAAAGCACTCATACATAGATAATCCTCTGTCAAAATAAATACATGTGTAGAAGGAATAAAGATCTTGAGCAGCCCTACCATTCTAAAGGATGTGGGAATCAACGATGCACCTCTCGGCCGACGTAGGTTAAACGAATATAGGAGGAACCGGTGTATTCCGCAACACAAGTTCTCACTGAATACTAAGGAGTGGATGCTCTCTCTGCGCTCTGTAACTTACAGGAGCCTCCCATTCATTCAGGAAACTCCATGGTCTGTAAGCACTCACACAAGGACAATAACACACACACACACACACACACTCACGTATACGAGTGGAAATTAAGTATTCTGGATGTCGTACAAATATAACCTCATAATTTGACACGAAGAGGCAACGTGTTACTATCCTAAAACAACTCTCCTTGTATTTTTATAATTCATTTACATTTTTATTAATTTATTCTTTCTTTTTTATCAACCAATTATTCTGATTGCATTTCCTATTACCCTCTGTGACTTCTTTCAAATGCTCTTTGGGAGCTCGAATTTCATGACATTGGTTTCTTTGTTGGGCTTGCTCCATGTGAATAATAATAATAATAATAATAATAATAATAATAATAATAATAATAATAATAATAATAATAATAATAATAATAATAATAATAATAATAATAATAATATCTATTTCATTGATAGTATTCCCTGTCCTGGTTATGGGACACTTGCCTCAGTGTCCTAATTCATTCAGTAATTATCTTAAAACCCATTAGCCTCTAATGAATATGAAATGCATGTATAAAAACATATATAAACACATATAAAAAGTATTACACATTTCGATATATTTTTTTTTGAAAAACATTTGTAAGAATTATTGAATATACAAAACTTCAGACAACGTTAGCCAATAAAAACGTTCGGCTGAAGCTGTCCTTTGTATTCTATCAGGGAACGGATCCCGTGAGAAATCATCTGCATTCGAAAATTATCTGCATTTCTTATATATACAATTGAAATTATTCTTCGTAAGTCCGGGAAACTCGCTTCTCATTTCATGAAGTTCTAATTTAGCACTTGACAGCTCTCATCGCCAGCTCTGACCTATCGTTTGCCCCTGCTTTAAAGAATTGAATTTCCAACGCATCTCGGATAATCAAGATAGAGTAATGAACGGAATGGGAAAATATTACCTCATGATCTGAAACGTGCCTACTTCGATAATTTGTCGCATTTCATACGTATCTATTACAGGTGATTTAGGAAAAAGTATTTCAAAACTGTTTCTAGATAAATGAAATCCGCCTCAGGTTATATCTACAAAACTGTGCTAATAACAGCCCTATATCTATTTAGAATGATAAAAAAATAATAAGCCTTTTGATTGTGATAATAGCGCCATTATATTAATTCAGAAATTATGAATTAACACATAACGAGTAGATGAAATATAAATAAATCATAGAATACAATATTATAAACTAGACAAAAAGGACTTGAATCATACCGCCTTCAGCCACAGTCATATGTGATATGAATGGAAATACGTACTACAGTAGTTTCTGAATTCGATGCTTTAGGCAAAAATCTGTAGTTTGAGGTTCACTGTTTATATATAGAGAGGAATACCACGTGGCAGTGATTAATTGGACGTTTAGTTTTGTGTAAAGAATTCTAAGGCTTTTATTCTTTTCCCAATTTCAGCTTTTTTCTCGTTTTATGAAGGATTGGTACATCTCTCTTAGAGAAAAGTGAAATTCTGACTTTCTGTTGACACTGGTGGGTAGTGGTTCTGTCATCTCAGTTATTTCATTTACGTAACTTATTCTATTGATATAATGGCAAGAAACTGTTTCTTTCAGAATTGCACATGAGCTTAATATAGAATCCTATATGTATATAATAATAATAATAATAATAATAATAATAATAATAATAATAATAATAATAATAATAATAATAATAATAATGGATAAGTATCAAGATCTGAAAATAGAAATAACAAGGATATGGGATAATATTCATGTTAGTGGATATTATACCCATAATCATAGGAACACCACGCACGATCCCAAGATCCCTGAAAAGGAATCTGGAACAACTAGAGGCTGAAGTAGCTCCAGGACTCATGCAGAAAAGTGTGCTCCTAGAAACAGCGCACATTGTAAAAAAAGTGAACTCCTATGGAGGCAGGGTGCAACCCTGAGCCCCACAATATAAATACCGCCCAGTCGAATTGGCGGACTGTGATAGTAAAAAAATAATGATAATGATAATAATATTGTACTTGTATACAGTCGTGGTTCTACGCAAGTACTGTGTACAGATAGGGTAAATTACCTGTGGTATATCATTTAAAAACTAGGTCAATTTGTCCCTATTCACATATTGCAGTCAGTAATGCTGGAGCCATCACTGGTCTATTAGCCCATTGAAAATTATGCCCAGATCTTTAGTCGTATTTACGCAGTTTTGGAGCAGATATCAATGGGGCGGTGATTACCCACAGAGATAGACTCTGCTTAGGTCATCATACCCAATGACATAAAACAGTAACGTATTTTGCAAATAGAGGCTTTCAAATAATTGTCGTAAGCTTATTTGAAGCAGTTTTCTCTTCATTCTTAAAAGTTGAATTCCAAATTCATTTTTTCCCTCTTATTTATATCTCTCTCTCTCTCTCTCTCTCTCTCTCTCTCTCTCTCTCTCTCTCTCTCTCTCTCTCTCTCTCTCTTTCTGGGTTTATTATAGTTTATTGACTGTCCATATTAGTTTTAATGAGGATTTTAAAAAGAATGAAAGAAATCTCTAGTTAACGTGTTTTTGTCTAAAGTGCTCAACAACATTTTATTTATTGTATACTTTCTTCATTTCTTAATTCATTTTACTTTATTTTATGACATCATTTTGGAGTGTATTTCCAAGATAATGAAATAAGTATCTTAACGTGGTAAACAAACCTATTTTTTGTTTCAAGTTTTGATGAAACAATTAACCTATTGTCCTTCAAGTGACTTATATCTGCAGTTTAGTAAAATAAAAATACGAATGGGATTAATAATATTCCTCTAATGACTGGAAATGCACAGTTATAACGAGGACTTATATTTCAGCGAACTTCTGTTTTGCGAGACTTGTTAAATTGCTGACAACTGAAAATGCCGTCATTCTTATAATTGGTTGATTTTGTAACGACTAACTCTTTGTTGATTTATTTTTGTGTTTTATCATCATCTATTACAGCGTGGGTATTTGATAATTGGTGCACGATGAAAAGTTGAAATAATGTTATCAACATCTGTTACAGCGTGGGTATTTGATAATTAGTGGAGGCTGAAAAGCTAAAATAATGATTATTGCCACACGGAAATTATTATAAAGCAAACCCCTACAAAAGACATTTTTTTTAAATAAAGAGAATTATTTCTTTCGTCCATTGTTCGTGCTGACAATTTTCTATACAGTAGAGTGAATAAGAGACTGTGAACGTAAGACATTTTTTTCATGAATCTTCTGTACAACAAATTGGAGTGACGAATATCAGCGAAATGGGGCGACGTAATCTCGTAAAATAGCATACTGCTTCATTTTCACTAGTAACGTCAAGCGATTTACTCTTCATATTTATAATTTAATATATGCTAATTAGTATTCAAAGTACTTAATTACTACAGGCCAGGACAATACTAATTTATATTTTTCAAAAGGATTCAAATAATGTAATCAAATCCCATGGGATTCTGCAACCACTGTTATGGCCTTTTTATTCCTCAATTAACTGCAAACACTATGAATTCTGCGTTGCAGGGCCATCAACTCTTTTGTAAGGACCAGAAAGATCAGCCTATAAGGAACTTCTGAATATTGAACTGAATTTTGAATTAAAGTGAATATATCTATCTATCTATCTATCTATATATATATATTTATCATAATATATATATATATATATATATATATATATATATATATATATGTATATTTAGCCAATGTAGTGCGGAAGGGAACACGTACTTGCGAATATTCTTAATTCCACAGTAGAAAGGTAAATGCAACCCCGCCCACTCTTCCTGATTTTGTATTCAAAGGTCTGTCAACTTCTGTTATATTCCAGTGTGAACTTGAAATCTAGAATAGACTACGAAAGTACTTGTTCCAAGTCCCCAGTTTCACTTACCTTTCTACCATGGATATATAATATATATATATATATATATTATATATATGTATATAATATATATTATATATATATATCTTAAAATATATATATATATAATATATAAATATATAATAATATATATATAAATGATATAATATAATATATATATATATATGTATATATATATATATATATATGTATGTAATATATTATATATATATATAAATCTATATATAATAATATATATATATATATAATATATATATATATATATAATATATATTATATATATATATATATATAAAAAAAATAAAATAAAACATATATATATATTCATATCATATATATATAGATATATACTATATATTTATATATATATTTGTATATATATGTTATATCGATATTTAAAACAAAAAATATATATATAATATTATATATAGAATATTATATATATATAGATATTTAATATCTATATATTATTAGATATCTATATATACATATTCTCTATCTAATCTATATGTATAATATAACTCTATATTCTATATCTATCTATATCTATATATAATATATATTGATCTATACATTTATATATATATAATATCATTATATATATATATATGATATATATATTATATATATATCTATATTAGATATAATATACTATATAATATATATATATATATATAATCATATATATAGATTATATAGTCTGATATATTAATAATAATAATAGTCTATTATATAGATATAAATATATATATATATTATATATAATATATATAATATAATGTATATCTATATATATAGATAGATAGATATATATATATATACACCTTTATATATAACAGCCACTCCATCACAGAATTCTTAGTGTTTGCGGTGATTTTCAACATTAGTTAGAGAGAGAGAGAGAGAGAGAGAGAGAGGTGGTTTGCCAGTTAGAATTTCGTTCTTGCTTAAGTATCATTAGTAATTTTTAATACATATAGCTTAGGATTTACCTTACTGCCTACTATTTACATTTCATTAGTACTTGTTTGCCAGCATCTTAAAAGAAATGACAGTTAATGATGTAGAATTTTCCATTTAAAAAAAAAAAAGTTTCAAGTCTAATTATCTTATCCATATTTATAAAAGTTATAGACACTGTATTTCTTATTAAGTAATGTGCAATTATTGTAGCATAATGCATTTCGAAATAACTAAGCGTTGGTAGGAAATGAGAGTTTGTTTTTAGAGAAATGTCCCCTGGAAACGTTCTTTAGATTCCAAATATAAATGGTTTTAGACCTCTTCACTTTTTTGTAATAAAATAAAAATGAATATTTACTGTTAGAGATGTTGGGGTGACTGATGCAACTGCAGAGAAATGACCAATATTCCTAGGAGCGTTGGATATAGTTAAATAGCAAAAAATACCCCATAGTCTATTTCAACCAAATTTTGTCGACACCTACTCTAATGTAGATTTTGTAGACACCAGATAAATAATTATAATTAGTTATTAATATTCATAACTCAGCAAGCTAAAATTAATGCAAAGCGGAAGATAACAGTAGAACAACAATGGTTAATGCCAATGATGTTCTCGTTAAAGACATAGTTTTAATAGTGTCTAATGAATGTGTTTTATCCAGTGAAACAATAGAATCTTTCTTTTCATATGAAGTATTCCTCAATGAGTTTCCTGGTCTTGTAATTACTGTGGGTTTAGCTAGATTCTTGAATTTACTTCGGATTTCTGGCTTCCTCTTATTATTGTTATTATCATTTTTTTTTTTTTTTTGCTCTATCACAGTCCTCTAATTCGACTGGGTGGTATTTATAGTGTGGGGTTCCGGGTTGCATCCTGCCTCCTTAGAAGTCCATCACTTTTCTTACTATGTGCGCCGTTTCTAGGATCACACTCTTCTGCATGAGTCCTGGAGCTACTTCAGCGTCTAGTTTTTCCAGATTCCTTTTCAGGGATCTTGGGATCGTGCCTAGTGTTCCTATGATTACGGGTACAATTTCCACTGGTATATCCCATATCCTTCTTATTTCTATGTTCAGGTCTTGATACTTGTCAATTTTTTCCCTTTCTTTCTCTTCAACTCTGGTGTCCCATGGTATTGCGACATCAATGAGTGATACTTTCTTCTTGATTTTGTTTTGCCAATCAAACGTCACGTCGGTTCTATTTTCACCTATCACCCTATCTGTTCTGATACCATAGTCCCAGAGATCTTTGCCTGATCGTTTTCTATCACTCCTTCAGGTTGGTGTTCGTACCACATATTACTGCAAGGTAGCTGGTGTTTCTTGCACAGGCTCCAGTGGAGGGCTTTGGCTACTGAATCATGCCTCTTTTTGTACTGGTTCTGTGCAAGTGCCGGACATTCGCTTGCTATGTGGTTTATGGTTTCGTTTTTCGTATTGCACTTCCTACATATGGGAGAGATGTTATTTCAGTCCGTCTTCCCATGCACTCATGAGCCACTCGTCTTCACTGGTCTTCATGTATTGCCCCAGTGTTCTGTTCTCGATGTTGACGCAGTCCTCTATGCTTAGTAGTCCCCTCCCTCCTTCCTTTTGTGTTATGTATAGTCTGTCTGTATTTGATCTTCGGTGTTGTTTATGGCTTTTATCATATTTCCGGCGTTGAGTTTTGACTTGAGTATCGCCTTGAGTCTCTGCTTATATTCTTTCCTGATCGTGTCCTTCATCTCTTGATGTTTTATATCCCCTCCTTCCATTATTCCCAAGTATTTGTATCCCGTCTCATCTATGTGTTTGATGTTACACCCACCTTGTAGCTTTATCCCTTCAGTCTTTGTTACTTTGCCCTTTTGTATGTTGACTAAGGCACATTTATTATTATTATTATTATTATTATATTATTATTATTATTATTATTATTATTATTATTATTATTATTATTATTATTATTATTATTATTATTATTATTATTATTATTATTATTATTATTCAGAAAATGAGCCCTGTTCAAGTGGAATAAGACCACGGGGGCCACTGACTTGAAAATCAAGCCTCCAAAGAACACTAGGGTGTTCATTTGAAAGAAGTAACAGAAAGTAACAGGAAAGTCCGAAAAATTAAACTAGTTATTAAAAAAAATAGATATCCATTCAAGTTAAGCCTTTCATATAACTTCATTACTCTCACGCGGCTTTAAAGTTTGATACTTAGTGGACCCACCTCCCTCATCAGGTCAACCCTCCCTCAAAAAAAAAAAAAAAAAAAAAAGTTTGAAGAAAAAAAGCAATTACTATCTCCAGCCCGTTCAATGTGGTACGAGTCTACAGTGTGTGTGTGTGTGTGTGTGTGTGTGTGAACGAGAGTAATTTCGGATTCCGACCTTCAAAAATCAGTCTTTGTCCCGTATTCAGTATTTATTCAGAGGGAGAAAAAACTGATTTAATTGTCGGATGCCTTTTCCGCGAGACTCTGGTGGAATATGCGCTCTGTGCTGCAATGATTAATTGGATGGTTTGTTTTGGAGAAAGAATTCGAGATTTTTTTTTTTTTTTTTACTGGTTTTCCTATGTTAGCTTTTATATAAAAGGATACAGAATCTGCCCTTTTCTGAAAAGGGATATTGTAACTTTGCTTTACTGTCGATAGGTAGATATTTATGATCGCTTCAGTTCTTGAACTTTATCTATAGATGGTGACAAAATATGTCATTTTCACTTTAACTATAAAGTGAATTTACCTCAGGTTCCTCAATTTACTTTACTGATAGTAAGAAAAATTATCCTATTTTTATATTTGAGCGGAAATCAATCTGAAATCAACACTAAGTCAATTAAATGCTATATGGGCTTAATTTAAAAATATATTTCTGAGGTTACTTGGCAATGAATTTTCTGAAGAGATTTGATCTTAAATGGATGCAAAGCTTTGTATAAAAGGAGAAAGAAAATGAAATATATTTTTAAATTATTATGAAAGATAGGAGAGAAGCAAAAAGAGAAAGAAAATAAAATCTATTATAGAACAAATGGGAAGACATGAAATAAGTGAATAGAAAAGTGAGCTAATATGCTAAGGGTTAGACAAACTATCTAGAAGTAAGAGCATATTATGAATGTAGCTAATTTCCCTGACATATCTAATAGTTGTGATGTTGGTATTAATAATCTGTACAATATAGTGATGCTATTAGTGTTTGTATTCCCGTGGAATTTCTCCTAAAGAGTAGGAATGAAATCTAAAAAATATGATATAGATACATTCGTATAGGAAGTAAGAAACAAAAAGTCAAATAATTCTAATGAATTCTATTGTGAAAGTAAACATTATAAATTTATTTCGATAGATTTGTTAACAACACTTTCTGGAATATAAACTCGAAATGCAAAATACTACTGTATACTTTCTGAATTGCTAGAGCGTATCATACTAGTAAAGCTTAAACTTGATATTCCCGTACAGCCCAGGATACAAAAATACAAAAATAAAAAACTATTTTGATATTTTATTTTCCTCTGTAAAGGAGAATTCAAATTTTTCCTACAGTTGCAAAAATATTTATTTGCTATGCAAGGGAAATAACTATATTTTGCATTTTTCAAACTATTCGGTAGTGGTGCAAGAGAAAAATATAAAATGAAATAATAAAATTAGCAGATGTATATATGTTTTAATATCTTTGTCCTGTGATACGCATATGATACTGTATACATTAATTCTGTCACTTACACAAATGTTCTGTGTATTAATACAATTACTAACATGACCTCATTGAAACTGGATGGTATCTACAAAAGAAATATATTAAAAAAATACGTTACAAGATCTCCTAAACTAACAGTTGATGACTGTTCGGCTTGGAAAGCTTGTAACTGGTTTAAAAATAAAACAAATACTTGACAATGACGACTGTTAGTCCAGGATAGGCTTTTAACTTTCCGTTTTAATAAATATCTCCGCTAGATACCATCAAGTTTCTATGATGCCCTGTTAGTAATGGTACTATATACGTCCAACATCTGAATCGCATTAGTAGGAAATCGACTGCGATTTTAAGAATGAAATGACATAATACATCACCCTATTTTCTGAATGAATTACATTCAATTATAACTGAAGCTATTTCATGACGACATAGGGTTAACAGGTGTTTGTTGGTAACGAAATTAAATATGTTGTTATTGTTGTCAAAGCAATAACGTTATCAAGAGATAAAGGGATAATTAATAAAACGCCGTGGACAGAGGAATAATTGAAATACAAGAGCTATTAGATTAGATAATTCAGTTTATATGTATTATGTAAACCAAAACTAAGGCAGTATTTTGATGATGATAATAATAATAATAATAATAATAAAATAATAATAATAATAATAATAATAATAATAATAATAATAATAATAATAATAATAATAATAATATTAATAATAATAATAATAGACTGAAATCAATTCACGACTTTGCACAGTTATGGCATATATTTACTATATAGGCAAAATAAAAAAAAACCGTACCCCATAAAGAGTACGCCCATATAAAAAAAACAAGTCCATTTATTCCGGTTCAATAGTGAAACGCAGCTAGCTGAGGGGCCATTACCAATCTGTTTGTGCCATAGCTAATTACTCGCATAAGTGACGTTTTGAAATATTTATTGGGGTGGGAAGCGTTTCCAATGGGGTAGTGTTTACCCCGTAAAAGCCAAACACTGAATAATAGGTTATAGTATCAATGTATTCGCGAACTGGACGCTGCCGAGTTGTCATCTGCTCTCAATTTGCTCTTGGTCTCTTCCGTTTGAATAATGTTTGGTTTTCATTTTTTTTTAATCGTGCTGCATGCAAATCTAATAGCTTTGTCTATGCTTCTACCGTTCAAGTAGAAATAACCTGTTTATTTACTTTTTTCTTATTTAATTTTGTCGTATTTTAATATTTCTTATATATATACAAAATTTAATTGTGATTTGTTAAAAAATTCTCACGTGACATGATATCTATAATTTTCTCAATGAGAACAAAATTAATCTATTTTCAATATTTCTACCGTTCAAACAGAAATAATATTCTTTGTACTTTTATTGCATATTTAATTTTGCCGTATTTTAATATTTCCTATGTTTATACAAAATTTAATTGTGATTAGCTAAAACTTTTCACATGACTGATATCGATAACTTTCTCAATGAGAATAAATAAAATCTATTTTCATTCTTTCTGTATATCCTGTTCAAGTTTTATAACAGAAAAAAAAATACTCAAGAGAAAACATTCTGATATAAAAGAAATAAATGAAATAGTTTGAATCACCTTAAAAACATTCATGTGGTCTGTCCTTCGTTTGCCGTAACAACTTCTATAATAAGAGTAAAAATTTTAATAAAGTAATTTTGTTAAAAAAAAAAAAAATTCTATATATTTTGTAGCTTTCATATGTCCAGCTAATGAGGTCTCATTCCCAATTCATATTTATGATTTTTGCATCCGTCAATTAGCGTTAAAAGCTTTGTTAATTAGTGAGCGCCGAGACCAACTTAATGTATTTTTCAAGAACGCTCAAAACAACGTAATTAACTCTCGCGGCGTTCCAAGTTGCAGCAAAGGTATTTTTATACTGCAGGCGCCGAACAGTAATTGCCATTAACTTGATATATAAAAACACAAAGTAAATAAGGGAAATTTCACCGGTATTTTTGTGTACTTGAATTGATGTGTGATGAATATCAACGTTAAATTAGATATTACAATTCTATAACGATCTCCTGTATTGTATACACATAGGATTGCCCTTTGCAACAAACTCTACGGAAGTCACCAGCCACAGTTCACTTGCTATTATTGACGATACACATGGCTCGGGACTTCTCTATTATTATTATTATTTTTTTTTTTTATCAAAACCCAAATTATGAATATTGACCAGGTTTTATTAAACAATATATTGTATTCATAAATATACATATATAGTCTATACACACATATATATATAAGCAAATACCACAGAATACCACAGGAAAAATAATAGGCAGAAATTCGAACCGAACACTTTCGTTCTTTAATGAGACATTGTCGAGGCACAAAACCTATATATATATATATATATATATATATATATATATATATATATATATATATATATATATATATATATATATATATAGTTATATAGTTATATATATATATATATATATATATATATATAACTATATACTATATATATATATATATATATATATATATATATATATATATATATATATAGTTATATAGTTATATATATATATATATATATATCTATATATATATATATATATATATATATATATATATATATATATATAGTTATATAGTATATATATATATATATATATATATATATATATATATACATATATATATATATATATATATATATATATATATATATATATGCATGTGTGTGTGTGTGTTTGTTTGTAGAGAGAGAGAGAGAGAGAGAGAGAGAGAGAGGAAGAGAGAGACGACCGAAGACGAGAGGAGAGAGAGAGAGACAGAGAGTCTGTTTAAAACTGAAGGTCATTCCTGTTGTTCATCGTTGCGTGTTTATTTTCCTTTGCACAACAACGTCCTCACCGCGAAAGAAGAGCCGTGACCACAAAGGGGAACAAGTAATTCTATTTACGTAGAGATCCCAAAAGCTCAAAAGATTTCCCCAGGATACAGATGGATTTCCCTGTCCTCCTGAAGATTAGACACTTCCTTTGTACAGTGGGCCCAAGAAGATATAGCACAGACTACCTGAATACTTCTTCTTTAAACAGTCAGCGGAATACCAGGATGAGTTTTGGCAACAATTATATAAGGGGTGTATCATGGCTTATTAAAATTTTTGTATTACTTTCGTGTTAACATAATTACGAAGAGCTTTGATGTGTTTCCCTGTTGCATATTGGGTTAAAAGAGAAGTTGAAAACTATATGTCCTTTTTATGACAGGAAAGTTAATTTAATTACAATGAGCTTTAATATGTTTCCCTGCTGCATAATGGATTACAGGAATGAAATTTAAACGTATACCCTACTTATGGTGGAAATGTCAAGGGGAATGGTTATTCTTTGAAAATAAGGTGGGCCTACATTACACTAAAGTTTAATGTTTAGTTGAAGATGTGATGACGATGAAGGTGATGGTAATTAATAACAGAAATATTATTATTATTATTATTATTATTATTATTATTATTATTATTATTATTATTATTATACTCAATAAAAATAATAATCATCATCTATCATCATCATCATAGATATTATTATTATTATTATTATTATTATTATTATTATTATTATTATTATTATTATTATTATTATTATTATTATTATTATTATGTGAATTCTATTCATTCGGAGTGAGAAAAAAAAAACAAAATATAACTTGGGAAGACTAAAAATGTATGTAACTATTTATTATTATTATTATTATTATTATTATTATTATTATTATTATTATTATTATTATTATTATTATTATTATTATTATATGAAACCTATTCATTTGGGGTGAGAAAAACAAAACAAAACAACTTGTGAAGATTAACAATATGTAACTATTATTATCATTATTATTATTATTATTATTATTATTATTATTATTATTATTATTATTATTATTATTATCAGATGAAACCTATATTGAGTGAGGAAAAAAGCAATATATAACATGTGAAGACGAACAGTATATGTTCGTATTATTATTATTATTATTATTATTATTATTATTATTAGTTATTATTATTATTATTATTATTATTAATTATTATTATTATTATCATTATTATATTATTATTAATTATTATTATTATTAAATTAGTTGAAAAACTATGGAGTGAGAAAAAATACCCAAAATATAACTTTTGAAGACTAATGATATTATGTACAAATTTTTTTGACGACCAAAACACTCTCAGAAATTAGTTTAGTTCGTGACGCAGGAAACTTTGACGATTAGTTTGCCATAGCCAAATTTAAGCCCGGCCTTTTCCCCGTTAAGAACATAACCTAGACCATTATAAACACCTGCGCAATCCATTACGGCAATGTGCTGTACTTGTGAGTATGTTGAAGATTTTATGTATACTACTGATATACTCCCTTGAAAGTTGTCTCGTTTATAGAACCAAATTATGTATAACCCCACTGATCCCACGATACACGATGGATTGTTTTCCTAGATAGGTAGATATATAGATAGATAGATTTCATTTATAC